>NC_134830.1:96915843-97217159 GCF_004210375.1 Tachypleus tridentatus
TCTCAAAGGTACTTGAAGGCTGCAGACTCCTTACCAAGAGCTGTGACAAATTATTTAATAAGACCCAATTTTATGTGCAGTTGTGGGAACAATATCTTCTGAAGGTCCATTGGTGGCTCACACTTGACATTGTGCCTCCCCACAGAGAACTCGGTCCATTGTGGCCAGTGCTTCCTGTTGTAGTACGCTGCGGTGTCCCTGCTGTTCCAAAGGCAAAGATAACAGGTAAACTTGGTAAGGCCTCCTTGGAGACCCAGCAGGAATGCCAACATTTTGCAGCATCCGATAACATCCCAGCAATACTAATCATGCTTCAAGGCTCTCTAGCAAGGGCTTGATGCTGTTGTATTCCTCTTTGAGGTGCACCAAATGAGCCAGGGGAAGAAAAGGATATTTATTCCTGTTATTGAGCAGCACAGCTTTGAGGCTTCTGGATGAGTTATCAATGAAGAGGCACCATTCATTCGAGTCACAGGCAATTCTAATTGCCTTGCACTGACCAGATACATTGTGGCAGAAGCAGATCCCATTGTGACAGGTAAAGAAGCTTGAAAAATATCAATGATGCTTTCTCTGACTTGCAATTTGCAAATTTTTATCTAACAAATCCCACTCCTTGAATCTCGATGTCAAAAGCTCAGCATTTGACTTTATTAGACCAAGATCTCTGATCAAGTCATTTTCGTTGGTTGAGGGTAGTATGGGTTTCTTTTAACAGCTGTACCTCTGAAATTGTAATCTGAATCTTCAACATCCACATCCTCTTCTGATTTGCTGCTCTCTTCTGAGGATGGCTGCTTTCTTTCTGGCAGAGTGGGTACAGGGCAGTGTAGCACTGGGATGATAGATGATGGAAGGTCCGGATACATGATAGCAGATATATTTTTACCAGCCCGACATTTGGAAGGGTCCATCATGCAGAAATAACAATTGCTTTGAGTGATCAGTAGGTTCATGCCAAATTCTTGGAATAGCGAACTTCACGGCTCTCTTTTCCCCTCTGTACCATCCTGCAAAAGAGCAAAATAAAATTGTTATTGTGAAGGATAAATTTATTTCATCCACAACTAACGTATAAGAGGTTCATGCAAAATATTTTGTGATATTTGTTTCATACTATTAGAAATTTAAAAAATAAATATATTAAAAGATATTTAAATTTTGAAAGGTCTAAAATTTGTATAATATAAAATCTTACTTATTGAAGTAAGCAAAAATTGTCCGTCTTGCCTTCTATAGTTTTTTGTGCAATGCTCGCAGGTGAAATGAGGTGCCCAGGGTTTGTCTTGATCCCCAACAGGCTTCACACATTTTAGCAGATGCTGTCACAAAGTACTTTTTTGCTCTTGTCTTGATAAATTGGCCACATACATAGCAGAATGTGTCTAGAGAATGCTTGCAGCTTCTTGATGCCATCTCTGGTGAAATGAGATAGGTCTGTGGGTTCACTTAGGTAGCTAGAACAAAACTGAGTGGTGAGCCCCTTTATATATATTACAATGGAAAATTCTAGAAAATTTTAAAAGGTTCTTGAAAATTCTCGTAAGTTCTACAACATTCTAAAAAGTTCTTGGAAATTATTGTAAGTTTGAGAAAATTCTCTTTCAGCTACTCAGCATTGAATCTACCTGGAATGTTCTGGAAAATGGGTAAATCTAAAAATTTCATTATCCGGGTCACAAAAGCAAAGTTTGAAGAGAAAAATAGGTCTTTTCCATTTACTTTAGGCATAAGCAATTGGGAAATAACACTTTCTGCCCAGGAATAAGAAGTAAAAATTTTGTTACATAGTACTATCAGTGCATGAAGAATTATTTGAGGATTTATTTAAAAATAAACTTTGTACAATTAGGTGTTGTTTTTGAGACATTATTTCAAAACAAAGTGATTTTAAAGAATTTTGAATAATTATGAAAGCAGTTATTGGATTTTTTTTAATTTACAGAAAATGCACAATGGATATCAATACACTTCTTAAAGCTTAGGATAGATTTTGTTCCAAGTACTTGCAGTTCTTGTTGCCTCGTTTTTATGTAGAGGATGGGACAGAAATGACTATGCAATTGCTGTTGTTAGAGTATAGTTTAGTTTCTGACTGTTACTGTAAAACAAAAAAATAATTGGTACAAGTTGTCTTCATAATATTTTTTTTAATACCAAAGGTATACCCCAACCTATTATCAACAATATAGTACAAACTTACATAGTTACATTTACTTTGCACTGTATCACATATGTATATAGAAATCACTTTGGGTTTACAATTTTATGAAATTGATTGATTTCAAGTTGAATATTTCTAACTACTAAATTAAACTACTAATCAAACAGACTTCACACATTATATTTATTTCTAACATTCAAGTAAGGTTGATGGTATATTTGCTTTTTTGATTCTTTTTCATGCAACATCATACCCAATGTCATACCTAAAATGATTTAGCAGTTTTTGAAGTAGTGTTGATTCTTGTCTTAGAAAATGTGAGGAAATAAAAAAATAAACAAATGTATGTGTTTATGTAAATAACCCAAATACACAGTGTATAATATTTTACATTCCTGATAATCATATGTAGTTGCTTTTCATTTAAAAAAAAAAAAAAGACTGCACAAACAACTGTCGGATTTTATGTAACAAAATCTTGAGTAATAATATCAAACTTGCAATTATAGGTAAAGGCTATACCAGGTCTAGGAACTACAATAGATACTGTATTGGTAAATGGAAGGCTTCGAGAAGGAGACACTATAATTCTAGCTGGTCATGAAGGCCCTTTAGTTACACAGATTCGTTCTTTACTCATGCCTCAACCACTTAAAGAACTTCGTGTGAAGGTATGGGTAATTTAGAAATTTTGGTTTATTATTTTTCATATTACTTTTACTTTACAGCATAGCAATTTTGTTTAATAGCAGTATGTTATTTTAACTCTTGAGTTTTGCTGCATATTCTGGCATTTTGGGACCGATATTGTGTAAATTAATTCATCGTTTTGAAAAGTAAAGAATTGTTGTAAGTGAACATTATTACAAACAAAACCTAATAAGAAAGAATTTATTGTTTGACATTAATTTAATAATGTCCACTTGTGATAATTATTTATACTTCAGTCTGACTTATTAGTGATGATAATTGACAATGATAATGAGCACATTTATCAAATGCCAAGAAGATTTTATTCAAAACTTTTTCTTTTTTTTTTGCATTTTGAATGGACTATTTAGATATTCATTTTGGGTTACTATTTTGTTCTAATTAGGTGTTCTATAGGAATAACGTTTGCAGTTTACATATCTTTTTCATGTGTGTAGATTCATTGAACATTTTCTCATTCATTCCTTTTTGAGAGTATTTAATCCAGTTAAACTGGATTAAGCACAGAGTGACTTGTTAATACTATTTCACAACCTAAGTGAGCTGCCCATGTTACTTCAGCTACTTCCCAAACATCATGCTACTAAGATTTGCTGAGCAGTTTTAGTAACTATTATGAAAGAAAACATATAAATGTGTTACTTGACATTTTTTAGTTCAACACAGTCAAAAAGTATTCATTAAGTAATTGTACATAGTTTACCTTTTGCTAAATCATCAGAATTTACATTGTAAAGTTAATCAAACAAGTATTTATTTAGACTGCATTATTTGAAATTATTTGTCTGTTTTTTTTTTACAAGATGTAGGCAATAGTTACAGCAAATCCACAGCCCAGGTTTCTTTCATGGTAACTTTTCACCACACTCATAAAGAATCTCAACTAGTAACTTCAAGACCTAAATCTGGAGACTTCATATGGAAGGTCAATATTACAATTTCCAATTAGTACATGACTTATCACATAGTATATAAAACTGTTGGAGCAAATTATCTTATTTTTCTCAAATTTTATTCCCATAGGCTATTAATTCCACTGAGGAGAAAGTGTGCAAACAGTTAGAAACCTATCAAACTTACAACACTAAATGTGCTAATATGCTTTGACATCTGGTTTATGATGTGATGTATTATACATTTGTATTGGTAATAGATCAGACATTAAACTTTACTAAAAATGTTTACCCAACACACTTAAATGGGAACATTTCAAAATGTTAGATTCTGGATATAACTAAACTACATGATTAAGTTAATCTGAAAATAGGTTGTGGTAATTTTTATATATGTATTTGAAACAACTGCTCTGAAAGTCTCGTTTTGAAGCAACTCTAAAAACTTTAAATGTAAATTATATAATTGTTTTGTTGCTTTAAACCAAAGTTTAGCTCAACTAAATTATTTCTGTGGAAGATCAAAAAAACTTGTATTAGTGTTGAAATTATTTTAATTTTGAACTTGGAATCTATAAATTTTGTTTACAAAACCATGCAGGATGTATGATTTATTTGTTAAGTGGACTTGTTCAAAGAAGTTTCATTGTTAGAGCATTTTAAATTATTAAACTGATTTAAAAAGACAAGAAGGGTTATAGTATAAAAGAAAAGGAATTATTCAACTTGTAATGAAATGACTTGAACAAAAAATCCAGCAATTTTCTACAGTGAAACAATAGGTAAATATCAAACAAAATAGATTTCTTATTAAATAACCAAGTTAATTAACTGTATTTCTATCTGATTTTGTTATTATAGTAGTAGAAATGTGACTGTAAAAACTTGTTAAACAGTGTTATATGTTGTATTGTTCTCATGGATATTATTTGGAGATTTTTTTACTGAAATTACTGAGTTCATATTTCTGTTTATGATGAATTTTCCTACATAAAAGTATCTCAAGTATAACTTATTTTAAATTGATAGATATTGTAATTGTTGTTGCTATCTCAATTAAAGTTTGAAAGATTATGCAATTGCATAAATAATTTTTTATTAGAATGTAGAGTTGTTTTGGTGGAATTGAAGAAATTTAGGAATATTTCTTCTTAAGAATATATATCAAGAATTCAAAGAAGTTGAAGGAGCACAAGGAGTTAAGATAGCTGGAAAAGATTTGGATAAAGCCATTGCAGGCCTGCAATTACTTGTAGCTCATCATACAGATGAAATAGATATTTTAAAAGTAAGTTAACTTCTCATGTCAATATTTTATTTTTGCAAGTCATCTCATTGTTATTTTTTTGCATCCATTGTATCAAAATTGTTTTATAAGTAAAGATTACCTCTAAAAACCATTATCTTTACATAACATAAGTTGGATCTATGACACATTTACATCTTTAAATATAGAAATTTTCATTGTACCCACAAAATGAAATGAATATTTCATTAAAACTTGAAAACTTGCATTCAACATTGTGTTATGAGACAGTAATGGAAATAACTATACAAACATACAAAAGCATTAAAGAAAGAATAATGACAATTAGATAGTGAATCAGAAACTCCAAAAGAAAGGCAAATAAGTTGTATTTTCTACATGAGCCTTTTGTTTTTACAAAACATTATACATTATTTTCATGCTGTCATACAGTTTATCAGAATATGCCTGTATTTGTTGGCAGTTGTGGTGTCTTCAGCCTTATATGACCATATTGCAGAAATTCAATTGCAAATTTGTGCTAATCCCCCATCATACCTCATTATAGATGTACTTTGACAATTTGAACTTTGATTTGTGTAAAGAGCACATTTCTAACCTTGCTTATTCCATTGTTTTTGGTCCAATGTCCATTTCAACCTTTTCATTTGGTTATATCTTTTTAACAGTAGAATTCAAACAGCTAAGCATCCAGTGAGACCAATTCAACACTAATATGTATCTTAATGTTCTATAGGTAATATTCATACCTGTATTGAAACATTGGTATCCAAATACCTTAAATTAACATTCTGTGGATGGTGGTGAAGGTTTTTTGGGTTTTTTTTGTCATTAGGCTGACAAAAATGGGTTTTTCTAACAAAACAATACAATTCAAAGTAATAAACAGGCCCATGATATTTTTTTACCTCTAAGTTCACGTACACCACTGTTTACATAGCTAAGCAACTAGTATTTGCCTATCATTACTCCATGTTACAGTGATTTTATTTTCTTGCTAATACTCTTATCTTTCTTGTAGTCTAGTCATGAAGACTGGTTGAAAGACATGATCTTTTTAGCCAGCACTGATGTCGTAACGTACTTTGGAAGATCAAGATAATAAGAAAGAGATCATAGCTTTTCTTTTGGTGTTTTCATAAATCTTTTTAGAAAGAGAGGAGTATTTGTGTTGGTTTACCTACCTAACCTAAAAACACCGTTTACCATAAGCATTTTAAAGTTGCATTAACTCAACTATCTTAGTCCCATTCTGTAGTCCTGGTATATGAATAGTATAAGTCCTTGTTATATATTTTTTATCAATGTGTGGTTTCATTTTCTGAATGTGAAACATCTAAAATACTACAGTAATTGTGTATTCAATAAGTACACACTAAAAAAATTTTCAGGAAGAAGTTAATTCATCCCTGCGAGAGGTAATGAGCTCTTTCAAATTAGCAGAACGGGGAGTCTATGTTCAGGCATCAACCCTTGGATCACTTGAAGCTTTACTGGAGTTCCTGCGAGCATCCAAGATTCCAGTGAGTTTTTTTATTTGAATGAAATAAAAACTGCTATTTTTATTAATATCTCTTATTAATTAATATACATTTTCAGGGCCATTAAAGACAAAGGCTTAATGAACAGATTTTTGTCATACTAATTATCATGGATAAGTTAATATGAATAGTACTGTAGTCATCTTGTCATAATATACCACCTTATTGTGTTAATGTGTAAAATAGTATTTTGATAAATAACTATTCAAAATATGTTGCTTCTTGGAATATATTTGTCTGATTTTATAATTACCAGTATTTATATAAGTAGAATGTTTTACAATTTTGGTTCAAATGGAGAAAAAGAGAATTTCTAACACTATAGCTATTTTCAATCTAAATCATCTGTATTAAAAAAACAGCTATTTTTCAAACCACATGGAGATGTTGGTTAGTTTTCAGTTCACCATTGTTATACAAATACTGCTACTATTTGTTTAATGTAAACAAAAACAAAAAATTTCCAGTACATGCAAAGTTTAAACTTAAAAATTGTAGTAATAATAAATTTTGTAAATATCTAAATAAAAAATCTTAGACTTTTTATTGTGCATTTGACCTGTTTTATAGTCAGATAACTTATTTTTGTACAGATATGCTTTGCCTAAAAATAATATTCATTGCATTTGAAATTATTTGTTGATATTGGAAATTTCCAAAATGTGAATTAGATACACATTGATGTTACAAGTTTCTGTAAGATAAATTGGCATGAACCTACATGTAATCGGAGTATCTTTACCAGCAAATTTGATTTATAATATTAAGGAAATTTATTAGTAAGATAATATGTATATAGATAGATTTTAAAAGTAGAATAAGGTTAATTCCAAAAGAAGCGTGAGTAATAAATAAATTTTAAAAATGAAGAAACGCTCTTCATCGTAAGGATGGTGGTGGTTGAGTGTAGGTGTGAAAGAAAAAACCCAAGTCATCTTTGCTATATATTTAATGATTAAAGGGTTTTAGAAAATATAGTCCAATGGGGTATTTCCCTACAATTTTGTTATAAACATGAATTTTTTGTAATGCAAAGAAATGTTTTTGTAATTCATAGTGGAGTTGTTTAAAATTACACACATATATATATATGCATTTAATATGTGTATATTGTATATCATTAAACATGGTACAATAAATGTAAAGTTCATCTATATATGCTGAGAATTTATTGAAATTTTTGTTACAGCCAGAAATCCCAGGATAAAACTAATGGAAAGGTGTATAAGATTATTTATTGACATATTTCAGTGAAGCAAGATAAATTTAAAAATGACTAATAAAACTAATAAGAAAGATTACATGAAAGCTTTTTGGCCTCATACTCATGTAGGTATCAACTGATCTTAAGCCTACAAAATAAAAAATAAAACATTCAGTTATTCAGTGTATAAGAACTTAAGAAATAACAAACAACACCATGGTAATAGAGTAGAAATAATTTTAAAGAAAATACTGCAGGATAGTTGCCAAAAATAATTGGCTATTAGTGACTCAATCAACATATCAGTGCTCCCAAAACATTAATAGGTAGTTATCTATGTAATTAAATGGATTAAAGTTTAGAACTTGTAATATTTTATTGAAAATAGGTTTAGAAGAGCTTTGACCCTGTAATACATTATTGAAAAAAAGCATCTTAGCACTTATAAGAACATTAAGAGGGAAAGGTATTAAACTAATATTTTTAACTGATAGTGCAAAATTTATGACAAAAATAATGTTCTCATTGGTGAATGCTTGCTGTTTTTTTGGGGTTTTTTTACATTAATTGGAAGTGCCACTGAAATTACAACCACAAAACAGTAGTAAATGAATTTTGTATTTCTACCTTTGGATTTCATTGACAGTTTGGTAGAAATTATAAAGTTATAAATTAAAGTGTCAGTTTTTAATAAAATTGTTTCCTTTTGAAACGTTTATTATATAGAATTGTTACTTCTGTTTATTTTTAAGGATTTTACCACAAAACACATTATTTAGGATCACATATTGAAAAACATATACCAGAATCTCCGAAATCTAATTATCCAAACTAAGATTAAGTTTAGTACCGTACTTTAAAGTACATGCAATTTATTCATTTAACACATTCCATTGATGTACTTCAAAATCAAATACAAGAAACTAACTACAGACTTCATAAACTAACTACTATAAAAGTTTTTGCATCTTAGTGTTTTATGGCTGTTACATTATACAGAAAATAGATTGTAAAAAAAAAAAAAGGTTTTTCAATGCAATGGCTTTGTTTAGAGCCACACATAGTTTTCTATCTTTTACTGATCAGATCTGCCCTAGTTTAAATTCAATTGCATGCTTCTCAAATGTTAAGTTGTACAAACATTGATAATCTAAAACATTCTCAGATGGATTCTTCCATTAATTAAGAAGAAATGCTAGTAAAAAAAAGTTGTCAATTAATCACTGTCTGAAAATAGTGTCCTGACTTTAATAATTAGAAAACATTCAAAATACTTGTTTTAAGTATCATTGGAACTATAAGAATACAGAACAATTTGGGAAGACTGAGAAAAAACAAACTCAAACCAATAAAAGTTAACGAAAGATCAGAAACTGTGCAATAAGCATGAGTTATTTTTAAACAAGTTTTAAAATTATTTCTTACACCACAAGTTAATTATTCTTAAAAGCTTGGTCTCTGACGTGCTTTAATCAACTATACATAACATAATTTTGAATGGAATCTACTGAATTGACAACAAACTTGGGAATTCTTTGCTTTGTAATTAAGTCATGAGTAGAATAATGTTCAGAATGTTAGATATATTTGTTGTTGTTTGAAAAATATTTCTTAACTAACCATAATACTTTTTATAATTTATAAGCAATATATGTGTCTATATATAATTGTTTATATTCTAAAACTTAATATTAGTATTTTTTTCAACATTTTCTTTGACCTGACATAGAGAAAACAGTTTTGCTTCTCTACCCATATTTCAAATGCTCTTTAGTTGGAGTTACCATTTCTGATCTAGATTGTTTCTCATTAACTATGATTTGTGAAAACATTGGTTACAGTAAATAATAAAAGATTTTATTGGGTGGATCAGTGTCTGAAGAGCTTTTCTTCCAAGGTATAAAATTGACATTTTTTATGATTATATTTTAGTAAATATGAAAGAATTCAGAATGTTTTATAACAGTTGCTGATTTTTATTGTACTTAGTAACTTTGACATCCCATAAATTTAATTATTGATGTCAAACACAATACCATGCAAAAGTGTTATGACAAAGTCAAAAATTAGATTTCAGACTACTTTCAAAGAACAATGAAAGGTAAATTACTCTTGAAACATTAAAATGTTATTAATCTTCTTATTTAGTACAACAGACACTCAGTGAAAGTGCTTGAATTCAACAAATAGTTAATATTTTGTGAGTCTCTCTTTTGCTTTAGTAACAGCAGACAGTCTTTCATGTTAAACATACTTAATTAAAGTATCCTTTGAAATTTTACTCCATATGTCTTTAATACACTCCCATAAAGTTTCATTGGAAGTAACTTTTAACTTGTCAAGATTTTGGTCTATTAAATCCCAGATATGCTCAATTGAATTGAGATCGGGGCTCTGTGGAGGCATTGCATCATTTCAGTGACTTTAATAACTTCTTTTTTATCTAAGTATTTTTTGCATAGGGTGGATGAGTGTTCAGGGTAATAATCTTCTTGGTAGTAGAATTATTTACCAATAATGTGCAAATCATTGAGTATACCATGACAGATCATTATATGATGGTACTTGTGCTGGTCCAGTATTCCATCTATTTTGCAAATATCTCCTGTTGCCTCAGCAGATAAACACTCCTCCATTCCATCACATTGTCTCTCCCCCATGCTTCATGGTTAGTGCTATGCATTGAGGTATCTTTCACCTGATGTACAACCTACACTTTGAACCAGATATTTCAAGCTTGGACTTATAATAACACCCTTTTCCCAATTATCAGCAGCCCACTTTTTGTATTTTTTAGCAAATTTCAGTCTCTTGACAATATTTGAAGTAAATGTTTTTTAACTGCTGCACAACCAAATATTCCATTCTCATTGAATCTTCTGGATACTGCAGACATGGACACTTTTCTGTCATTTGATACATGATAATTTATCTTGTGCTTGAGATCAGTGAAATTCTTACTTCTGTCATGAAAGCTGCATAAACAAAGATACTTAACATTAGTATTATTGAGTTTAAATGTTATGCCTCTTCCTTTCATATTTTCAAATTTGTCTGTCTCAGTCTGATAATCAAGGGTGCACTTGATAGTGTTTTAAGTCTACAGTAATTTGTTGGAAAGTCAACCAGCATCACATAAATAATTTTAGATGAACTCTCTGCTCTAATTCTATATCTTTTTGGCCCAGGACATGACAACAGAACTTAATATATTGTGTTAAACACTGTTTTTATAAAGTTCATTTGTAGAGTGCTATTAGATTGATTTCTTCTAGCATATGCTAGCTCCTTACTAGCATGAGTGATAATTTGTATCAAACAAAAATAAGTCACTGTAGAAAAAAAAAGGTCAGATATAAACATACAAGTGCAAAGTCACAAGTTTTGTAACTTCAACTGAAAAGACAATTGCTATAAATGAAAAAGAAGTTATGACTTTATAAATTTGTTAATTTATTAGGAAAATGCTTAATACAAATATAAGGTTTCAGAGCAAGGTTTACTAGTGTAGCATCAGGAATAACAGTAGTTTCAGCCTTTAAATTTGTCACATAAAATATCTGTTTTCAAATGAAGCTTTGAGAAAAACAACATATTATACAGTATTAAATATTATTATAATGCAGTTACAGTACACTCAACATTCATTAATAGACAGAATTATGATAGTTAATTTTAAATTGAGAATTTTCATCAAGAAGTTACTTGTTTCACTATTTGTTCAATACTAGTGTCTTAAAATTATTTTTAGAGCCAAATATTGCAACAACTTTACAAGAAACTAAAAACATTCATGACACCATTAAGTTCTTTTAACACTGTGACACTGACAATGTTAATAAACAACTGAGTAAAAATGAAATAAAGCAGCAAAAAATATAATTATCTCTAATTATTTATCTTTGAAGAACTAATATATTGTCCAAGTGGTGTATGAATTACTGATCCAAAGTATGAAATATTTAATTTTTGTCAATTTTAGTTGTGTCTTGCCTTAGAGGAGTGTGTTAAATATAAAACAAATCATGAAATAGGTTAGAATTTAGCTATGTTTAAGTATATTTTAAAGTTAATAGCTTCTTAAAGCTTTTTTCTTTCATGCAGGTTGTTTTGTTTTTTTACCTTCTTTTATTTTTGTCTCTTTACATTAATAAAATGCTTACATCCCAGGATGTACCACTTAGTTTTAAATGCATCCTTTAAAGAGGTTGATTATCTTCAGACAAAATTTCTGTTACAAAAAAATATGAACTATAAATGATGACTTGTGCATTTTCCTCTTTCTTTGCAGTATTCTGGTATCCGAATTGGACCAGTAGTGAAAAAGGATGTTATGAAGGCCTCAATTATGTTAGAACATGATAGTCAGTAAGTACTTTTGTAGTTTCATTGTTACACTGGTGACATTTATTGTGTTGTAGGTAATTATGCACTAATATTGGATTTTTCATCAAACTGTGTTGAGTATATCTTTTTTTTTTAATCTATTTATTACATTTAAACTTTGACACCAAATAAAGTGAATTTTTCCATTATTTCATTGGAATAACTTTTTTTTTCCCCTTACTATACATACAACTAAACATTTGTCCTTAATTTAATATTTACTGAGGGTTGTCTTAAATGATGTTCATATTTTGGTTGTTATATAGTCATAGAAATAAAAGGAAATTTTCTGTGTGCTTATCATAATTTGAATTAAAGATCTGTATTGAAGATGTTTTTTAGTATTACTGTGTTTTTGAAAATATTTATTACAAATATAATGTTTTTATATCTAGACATGGTGTGATTTTAGTATTTGATGCAGGGTTATTATAATTTCCATGATTTCAAAAACCTGCCCCAATGAAAAAGAAATTGTGGAAAATTGAAGTAATGGATATAGGATTCAAGCAGTCACACTGCAACTAGAACACACTAACAATATGTCTTTACTGGGTATCTTTTAATATAAAACATGAACAAATGACATGAAGGTACAAAAAATGTATATTTTGATTCATCTCAGGTGATCAGGTTTTGATAAAAAGTTTAATAAAAACAACCTTTATATCCCAGGTGTATCAATGTATACTTTTATTTTAACCAATGTTTCACCTCTGTGGCTTCCTCAGGGTTAATATACACAATTGTTCGATGTTAGAATGGTTAAGGTTTATAAAAATGTGTAAATCCCTCGAGTATTCACTATAAATTTTGAAAGACAAAATATTTTTAATAGACCAGGATGCTTCAGAATATAATTGGAGTTTCTTACCATTAAAGATGTTTTGCATTGTTAGAACTACAATTTGTATACTAACCGTGATGTCCATCAAAATAATAAGTTTATTAACCCACATACTTTATAGAAATTTCTTGTTTGTACTTTCACCTCATCTGAGAAGTTCCCAACAAATTTGTTGTTCTCTTTTAATTGCCCCTTCTCCCTCTAATTTCTAAATTCACACCTTCCAGAAGTTCCCAGCCAGTCAGAAACTTTTTACTGCTTTTCTTCCCTCCACAATAATTTTCATTTTACACATTATTGCATCCTTTTCCTGGTTTTCAGGAGCTTCTGAAATATTTAAACATAGCAATAAGCTGTGAAATATCATTAGTGACTTTTCATGAAAGCTGTGCTAGATGACAGTTCAAAAATGAACTTCATCTATACATTTCTAATGTGTAAACATAATTGTTATCTAATGAAGAGAAACATTAGATAATGAAAATCAAAAACAGCACTGGATTGGATTAAAAAAATAAACTTTTACAATCATGACTTGATATGTGTTTTTATAAAATATAGGTATGCTGTCATATTAGCATTTGATGTGAAGATTGAACGTGATGCCCAAGAATTATCTGAGAGTTTAGGAGTGAAAATATTTCAGGCAGACATCATCTATCATTTGTTTGATAAGTTCACAGCCTACAGAGAAGAGTTGAAACAAAAGAAACGAGAAGAGTTCAGACAGGTTGCTGTGTTTCCTTGCAAATTAAGGATTTTACCACAATTTATCTTCAATTCTAGAGATCCTATTGTAATAGGAGTTAGTATAGAGTCTGGAGTGTTAAAGGAAGGGACACCTCTCTGTGTGCCTTCCCGAGACGTAAGTACCACTATTTAATTTCTGTAGTACACAGTAATATGTCTATATTAATAGTAGAAATAAATAACTTTATAATGCCAAATTGTTTTTATTTAATTAGAGACTTAGTGTTTTGATTTACGGCTTCTGCATGAGTGTTCACTAGAACATAAACTATAGCTGTCAGTACACATCTTCAAATAGTTTAAATAATAAATTCAGTTCAAATCATTTTGTACAGTGTGCTTTCAAAATAGTAAGTAGTAAAGTTTATTGTTGAAGTAATTAACTGCTACAGGTAGTAAACAAAGTTCTATCAAGATCAGAGTGAAATAACAAAAAAGATAGGTTAAAAGTAATAATAATGAAAAATAAAATAGTTAATAATATAGGTGCCATCCTTTGTCCCTATTCATTTTTGTTTGATGAGAAGAGCTGCTTTAAATTTGTTTGTCTACTTTGGTGAGGGTCTTTACAGAGAATGGTGGTTTCAATTCATTTGTTACTTGTCCACAATTAGTTAAAAAATGATCTGCAACTACGTGTCTTTCAAAAATAAATTTAAGATAGTAATTCAGAAACAGTGATTTATTTTATGTCAGAATGAACCACCCCTGCATGAGCATTTCAGGTGAGGATCCAAAGACCTCAATAAGAACTTGCTATGTCTATTATGCCTAAAGTTTTGACTGAAACAACAAGTTATACTATGTCCTGAAAAACCTCTAATTTTTCTAACTCTAAAAGATGTTATTGTAAAAAAAAATAAAAAATTCATCATAAGATTTTAAAGTTAAAGCATTGTAAAGAGTACTGCAAAGATAATCCAGTGTATCAGTAATTTCTTTATTGAATCAATTTGTATTCTTGAGCTTAAATAGTGTATTTTATGATTAACAAAAAAAGTGATATGTAAAACTGTTTTATAAATTTCAATAGAAAAATATTCAAACTTGTATGGAATATCACTTGATGTGTGGATTTTCATGTTTACTGCAAACAAATTTAAATTACTATATGTATATGTATAATCTCTCTTTTTCCTGTATTACATTTAATTGGCATGACATCACAATTTTTTTTTAAATACTTACTTTTACATGTGGCTACTTGTTTGAACTAATAGGCACTAAAGTGTGAATAGTACACAAATTTTGGATTTCACCCAATATGATTTTGTATATTAAGAGAGAGAGAGAGAGAGAAATCAAATCATTCCTTATTAATCAACTATAAACTTTGAAACATATCACGTAAAGTGTGTGGTTAAATAGATAGCTACTAACCAGGTACTAGTTAGCATGGTTTATCATAGCAATGTTGGATCCTTGATTTCAAGCAGTGTAATACTTTTTAGAAGAATGTCCATAATATTTATAATTATGACATATTAATCAAATCAGTTTTTAAACTTTCTGCTACAATGCCACATTGCAGAATAAGTAGGAACCATTAAAAAACAGAAAATTATTCCTGAAATTTGTACACAGCTCAGATCTGTAAATATCACATGACTATTTTCAGTACTTTTATAGCTCACTGATTATGCATTCCACTAAGTTTGTTTTTTTTAATTTAGTTACATGCATTAAATTATTTAGCTTACTGTAAATATGAAATTTTACTTATTCTATGTATACAGAATTATTCTAAAAGTGCTTGAATTCTATCAGAAGTTCCTTGTAACTAATAGGCTAATCACAAGAAACTATTTTAACACATATGACATCATGAAAATGCCTATGAAAAAAAAAAGTTTAAATATTGAAGGCAACTTAAAGTATATTATGATGTTCTGTGACTATTCAGAGTAAAAGTTCTTTGAATAAAACTTATAACCAAATAAATTATACATGTAATACTTAAATAATTCCAAAAGTAAATTTCTGTTTTTACTTTTGTATTTAGATTTTTCATATCACTGGAAAAAATACTTCCATGATTGTTAAATGTGGATGGTATTATTTAACATTTAAAGTAAGTGTACATCACACTATAATGAATGGAAACCATTATCAGTTAGTTTTCTGTTTCTGTACACACACAGCTTTATCAGTAAATTAGGTTCTTGTGTATAAATATCAATTTATCCTTTGAAAAACATTGCAAGTGTTCTTCACAAAATTTGATTGTTTAAAAAAAACTTATAATGCACACTTTTAATGCTACATAGAATAATTAATAAAAATTGTTGTAGTGATAATACAACATGTTTCAGTCTAGTATCTTCTTTGTTATATAAAAGTGTAGTATTCCAGAAATGAAATCTTTTTTTCCTTTTTTCCAGTTTCTAGATGTTGGTACAGTCACAACAATAGAAGTAAATCATAAACCAGTGGAAAATGCAAGAAAAGGTCAAGAAGTGTGTATAAAGATTGAACCTCTATCAGGAGAATCTCCTAAGATGTATGGACGACATTTTGAACATACAGATCTTCTTGTTAGCAAGGTATATTTGAGCTTTACCAGAAATAATTTGTGAGTGTAAGTGTTTCATATGTATACATTAAATACATAGCTTCTGCTAGACTGTATATTTATTTATCTGTGATTATATCATGTTCTTGGATGAAATATTTGGTTGATTTTAAATCAAAGCCAATGGCTGATGATATGAGATCACTATAAACAAATCATAATTATAATAACTTTTCATGTTTCTGTGTATGTACATTATATAGAATATTAAAATGTATGTAACTTTATAAATTACATGGATATAGTAAATAAAGCTGGTTAGTTTGTGAATGGGATGCTACCTAATCATTTTTGTAGACTTTTTTTGTCACATACAACCCCTTGAGGTAGATTCCTTTACTTGGTAAGGGGACCTTCCAGAGAAGGTTATGTACTTTCAGTTTACCTGTTTTGGGATCTGACCAAAACATGTGTTTGCTGTGCATGGCAACATATAGAGGGGTAGAGAGAGGATCCTGGTGGGTGAGTGGTGTTTTTAGCCATTGCAGCACATCACTTTGGCCTTAAATTCCCGTAGATGGGTGCCCCCCCCCCCACTTCATATTAAATATAACTTATTTTTATAAGAGTACATAAAAATAAAATTGTGATAGTTTCCTGATGATAACCATCAAATTAGTTTTACCAGCAGTGAAAACTTCAGAAGTACGACTGAACATGCTGATACTTGGTTGTTTCTTAATTATGTACAGGATAAAATAATAAAATAAGAAATTAATGTTTCTTAATTTTCTTTTCTAAAATATATTCTAGCTATACTTGTTTACTTTGTTGTTTTTGGCTGCTGATACATTTAGACAGGTTTAAAGTCTGTATATTTATAATTATTGAGGGTATACTTTTCCAAAATAATTTCTAAGTTAACAGAAAAAAATTTATAAAGCTAACGGTTAGTAGCTTAATAAAATCACTTATTTTTTCATGGAAATGTTAGAGCTGTAACTAATCCATTGCATTTGAAAATAAGATGCTAATTCATTCATCTGCAGATGTTTTAAAAATCTATTTTGAATATAGATGTACAGAACAGTTTTATATGCAAAAACGGCTTGTTTGGGTTGAGAAAATATTTTACATAGAAGAGCGAACAATGTTTCAACCTTCTTCGGTCATCGTCAGGTTCACAAAGAAAGATGTAACTGACCCGAAGCTTACCACATGTTTGAAAGGAGTTGTGTAACTGAGTGTCGGAATGTAGAGGGCGGTGTTAGATGTTTGAATATATAATTTTATTTATTTTATTATATTAATATAGGTATAAAGGTGTTCCTTTATATTGGTTTATTTTGGGTTTAAGTTGTATAAGTAAGGCTTCTTTAATTTTGCGTTTGTTTATGTTTGTTTCTTTATTTAGTATTTGAGTGTTTTCTATGGTTATGTTGTGTTTATTTGACTTGCAGTGTTCGCAAACGTGTGAAGGTGACTTTTTATGTTCTTTGAATCTGGTTTCCATTTTTCTACTTGTTTCTCCAATATAGAAGTCGTGGCAGTTATCATATTGTATTTTATAAATAATGTTGGTGTGGTGTTTGTCTGCATAGTTTTTACATAGTATAGACCTCAGTTTTGTGCCTGGTTTTTGAATAAATTTGGTATTAACTGGAATGTCATATTTTGTTACTAGTTTTTGCCAAATATTGGTTATTTGTCTGCTGATGTCGGGAATATGTGGTATACAGCAGTATATGGTTTCGTGATTTTTTGATTCGTGAGATAGATTTACTTTTGTTGGTTGATTTTGCTTTCTGTCTAGGTGTGTGCATATAATGTTTTCTATGGTTTGTGGAGGAAACTTATTGATGTTGATGAAGTGTTGTTTTATTTTGTCTAATTCATCGTTAATTTTATCTGGTGAGCATAGTTTTATGGCTGTGTTTATTTGGTTTCTTAGTATGTTAAGTTTTTGTTTTGTTTCATGTGCTGAGTCCCAAGGAATGTATAGTCCAGTATGGGTGATTTTTCGGTGGATTTCTGTGTTGAATTGTGTATTGGTTCTTGTAATTTTGAGGTTAAGAAATGATATTTGATTGCTTTCTTCCTGTTCACATGTGAAGTTAATGTTGGGATGTATGGAGTTAATGTGATTGAAAAAATTAAGTATGTGTTCTGTAGATTTGAATCCTGCAACCGTGTCATCTACATATCTGTACCAGTATAGTGGTGGATGTAATGCTGTGTTAATTGCTTGTGTTTCACCTTGTGTCATAAAAATATTGGCTAGAACTGGTGATACTAGGTTGCCCATGCTTAGGCCATTTATTTGTATATAGTTTTGGTTGTTGATCATGAAGTTTCTCTTTATCGTGGTGAATTCTATGAGGGTTGCTAATTGATTACTGGGAATGTCTATAGTTGGGTTAGGGTCTCGGATATAGAGTTCTAAGGCTATCTTGCAGTGGTTGGAACTTCTGTAAAGAGGGATATAACATCAAAACACATACTTAATAAAATTATATATTCAAACGTTGTTCGCTCTTCTATGTAAAATATTTCTCAACCCAAACGAGCCGTTTTTGCATATATATTTCTCTACAAGTGGGTTTTCTTGACATCACTGAGTTTTATAATTTACAGATTTCTACTACACAGTTAGCTTTTTGTATATACAGCTACATTAATTTTTAGTTCCCACCAAAACTTCTGTTAGTAAAAGAAGTAATTAGAAAGAGTGTATCAGTTCAAAATGCACAAATCTTTTCTCCATCTTTAATTACAACTTACTGTAGTACATTTAAAAATTCTATCTGATTTTACTGTGTAACAGTTTTAAAAATATCTGATTGTATTAACTTTACTCTCATAATCATTTTTCAACATTGTAGCTGTGTTAAATATTTGTATTTATCTCTTTCTCATAGATAAGTCGACAGTCTATTGACGCTTGTAAAGATTATTTCCGTGAGGATTTACTGAAATCTGACTGGCAACTTATGGTTGAATTGAAGAAACTTTTTCAAATCATGTGAATGACCATGATGAATCTGTATTTTACAGTTGAAGGAACTGTATAATCTTTATACAGTCAAAATTCTATGCTATGAACTGCAGTTGATACAAATTAGTGAAATTAAAAAAACAAAAAAAAGCAATGCAAAAACATCTAAAACTTTGTATCTGCCACTCTGTTAAAATTATAAACTTTTTGATGTGTAAAAGTTTATAACTCCATCAATTTACAGAAAGTTTGTCCATCAAGAAACACTACAGTAATCATCCTGTTTATTAAATAACTTGAAAGAAATACTCTTTAGTTGAAATATATAATATCATCATAAAAAGAAGAAAACAAAGTTGTGTTTTTATATTTATGGCATTGAAAGTGTCTATTTTAAATATAGTGCATGAAGTTCCACCAAAAGGAATGTGTTGTTCAGTATCTAGAACATTTATTTAAAAGCTTGTGCTGATTGCAGTTACATTTTATCATAAGGAAATTTATGACCCCTTTGTTAGCAGACATCAGATTCTTGGTTTTGTTTTATATGCTCTTTGAATGTAAAAAAGAAAATTTGTGGCTGGGAAACTTTAGCTAGGTATTTATCACTTCTGATTTGATTACATTTTTCAGTTGCGTATGTTGATACCAACTATGAACTGCAGATTTGAGCTTTAATCAACACAACTAGGTTGATAATATGTTATCCCAGTCAATGGGGGAGTTATGTGAAAGGTTGTTTAAATGTAGTTTGATCATACATGTATTTTTATAGTCATCTCTCAGTGTTTTGTTGATGCTGGGATGGTGATTTGAGATCCATGCATGCAGAGTTCTTCATGTGTGTAGCTGTAAACACTATACAGGGATAATTAATAACAATATAGACCATGGAAGGGACTGTAATGATATGTAATTGGGTGTGGAGAATGCTGTGGTAGAATATAGTTCTATATTTTAATTTTAGAATTCAAAGAATTTTCCAAGGGCTAAGCATAGAGTCAAAACATCTGAACACAAAGAGAAATGGCAGGAAGAGTGTTCATAAATACTCAAAACACTGCCAAGATCCAGCTTAGATATATATTTAATAAAACCTTGTATTGTAAAAGATAGTTTAAGCCTATTCAGCTTTTCAGTTAACTCTAGCTATCCATTTTTTTCACATAATAAAACCCATACCATAACCAACTGAGAGCTGAGACTTAAACATCAGCTGTAGTCAGACCACCAAACAAACTAGTTGATGATAGAGAATGTCATTGGATGAATCTGTATTTCCTGATGATAGATGAGATTGCATCAGTTTTTATAAATGGTCATGGTATGAATTTTGTCATGTAATATCTTTTAACTTTACATCTCACACCAGTGCATGGTGGAAACACAGGGTACAAGATTAAGTTTAAAAACTGGACAGCTGTAAACCCTTGTACAATAAAAATGTATAATGATGTGTGTTTAAACACAAACCCATAACAAATATGCATTAAAATGTAAAGTAATAGAAACTTTCAATTAGTGATATTTAGTATCAATTTAGCTGAAATGATGAAAGCTTAAATAGCTTGTAATTAGTTGTTAGCTCATTGTGACTGATAAGAGCTTATATATTGTTGTTGTTTTGTTTTTTTTAAGTTACAACGTGTACCAGCTGAATATGAAAGCAAAACTTGAGTAGTAGTGGTAGGTGAAATTTGAAATCTAGATAGTCTTGAACTTTCTATTTTTTAAAGGAAAAATAAAGGTGTGTGAACAAACAAAAACTTTACTAAGCCAACTTCCACATCTTTAAGTATGTAAAAAGCTCTACTTGGTAATATTTTCTATAATTTAAAAACTACCTAGGCTAATGTGAATTAAAATTGCTTATACTTCAGCTTTCAGTTGGTTATATAATGGGTTTTGTTACTACTTTTGTCTACACATTAAATCTAACTTGTTTTACCCCAAAACTGTAGGATATACTTTTAAAAATCATTATAAAAAGAGCAACTGAAAGTATTTGACTCATGCATTTGAAAATATTTTTCCTTTCTCTATGAAATATAATTTTGTGATTGAACTGTTTTGTGCAACAAAATTATTCCTGTAGTGAGAAAAACAGAAGATCGTGTTTGAAAGCACTATGAAATGTGTCACTGGTGTATACCAAATTGATGGACAAAAAACAAAGCTTAACCATCTGAGCTTAACTGTAGTTTTCTGAGGAAGAAAAGTAAAGATGAAGATTTTGTGTAAAAGGTTATTGAAATGAAATAAAGAATCTTAGTATGAAATCTTGAAACTATGTATTAGTACTCTGTACAATCATAATAGTTTAACAGTCTTTTTTTTTTTTTTTTTTACTGAAAGGTACAAATAATTGAAGTATGCAATTAACATAACATCTGAATAGTGCTACTATAAATAGTCCCCTCTTTTCAGGTTAAATTTAATCTAATATTTTAATTACCACTAGATTTAATGTTTTGATGGAATTCTTTATCTAACAATGTAATATTTTATTTATTCAAATAGCTTAAACTAAGTTATTCATGTCTGTTTTATGACATATTATCTTGTACAGATATTACTGATACTTGTTTGTAGTATTACAGCTGAAGTTTGCTTATCAGGGTAGATGACAGTGTTTTTAATATTAGTGTTGGTAATGTATTATGCTCATAATAGGTTTCAGTACATAGTATGGATGGTATGTGATCCTGTACCTAAATTTAAAAGCAACTAAGCTATCTACATATCCAGAATTGCCCTCATAAACTAGAAACAACTTCCAAAGGGGATATCTATGTTTTGCAAACATTTGTGATACATTGTGTTATCTGTTAGGTTAATGTAGAAACTTTCATTTGTGTGTGTGGCTCATGTCACATTATTTTTGTATTATTCTATTTTATCATGTGGTCTTCTCTTGCATGATGAGCTATTATAAGTAGATTTGTAATACAGTATTTTATGTCTATTATATTTATGGAGTTTAATTTCTGTTGGACCTTGTTTGGTGGTGGTGGGTGACCTTGGAGGAGTGGATTGCAAAGTCATCTTTCAATGAAGAAGACCAGTGGTCAAGTTGCAGCTTGCCACCACAAACACAGGACATCCCTGATTGTGTCAACAGATTAGCAACTAAAATATAAAATAGTTAGTGATTAGTGTGTAGTAGTATACAAATGAATGAGTACTTAATAATTAGACTTTCAAGTGATCACAAAGGTTACTCACCATGGCAAAAATTCAAATTAATTTGCCACAACTTTACCTAGAACATATCGCATTTTCTCCAGAAGTCTTAGTCTAAGACAACTTGCATCACTGGTTTTGAATACATCATTCTAAATATTATCAAACGTAATAAACAGTTAGTAAATTTCATCTCTCAAGTTTACATTTTTATTTCAGTTTTCACAATTCATACGACTTCTATCATTATTAAAGAGCGTTTTAATAATTTTGGAACAAAGTGGATATTTGTGTTCCATAACTCAAATATTCTGATATATGAATTTTCTTTTCTTTTTTTGTCAATTTTGAATGTCAAAAACTAGTTCCAGATTTAAGCATAATTCTCAATTTTCTTCACAGTGCATTTGCCACCACTATTCCATTTTGTTATAATTTTATTGAATATTTTTGTTTTTGACAGAAGGTTTTCCTGAAAATTAAACAGATAGCAGCAGCGTTTATATGTTCGCTTTTCGATACTAAATTAATGAGGAAAGGAGTTTTTACCGCTAGAGCATTTGAACTTCAACGTCGCATTCTCACATGTTGGAGATTTTTTATTTTGTTTGTTTTTTTATTATATTACTATAGAATACAAAATTGTATGTAGTGAGTGTTGTTTAAATGAAAATTGTTCGACCTTTTTCATATTAAAAATTGAATCAATTCAAAATTTGCTGAACGTTCATATTTTGAATATATAGATTTCTAATTATGTTAGTATTTATGCAACGTTAAAATACATGGAAGAAGTTAGATTAGGTCAAAATAAACAACTTTATTTTTGATTATTTTTATAACGTGAATATAATTTTGGCTTTTAGTTTAAGTATTGACTGTGACTACTATCTGCAAGGAAAGAAGTCAGATGGATAATGGACACCAAACAGCAGGTCAGTATCTCAGGTTTCTAATATATGACCACCAGTATTCGCAGATGATATTATGGATCTTTGGTTTGTTTTGAATTTCGCGCAAAGCTACACGAGGGCTATCTGCGCTAGCTGTCCCCAATTTAGCAGTGTAACACTAGAGGGAAGGCAGCTAGTCTTCACCACCCACCGCCAACTCTTGAGCTACTCTTTTACCAACGAATAGTGGGATTGACCGTCACATTATAACGCTCCCAGTTGAAAGGGCGAGCATGTTTGATGTAACGGGGATTCGAACCCGCGGATTACGAGTCGAGTGCCTTAACCACCTGGCCATTATGGGTCTGGTTCAAAATGTTGGAGAAGGGATTATAACTGGTAGAACCAAATCATTTACGTTCTGCGGGTGAATTATTTTTATAAGGCTTGAAAACTTCGATAATGTGTTACTTGCCTCGGTGGGAGTGTGATTTGACTGATACAAATTTGAGCGTGGTACAACACACATCCTAAAATAGTGGTTGAAAGACTATTGTTATACTGTTATTTACCATGTTTTTGTTTGTTTGCTTGTTTTACAATTATAGTTATTATTTAAATTAGGTTTGTATTGATGCAAATTCAATTTGTGTCACACGATAGGTGTGGCTTAAGGATTAGAATATTCTTGAAAGTTTAGAAAACAATTTCAACAGTATAAAATTGGGAATAACCAAGACATTGTTATTGATTTTCGAATCAGTTATAGTAGGTAATTTATTAGAGTTGTCAACTTATTTTCGTTAGTTAAGCAGATTGTGTTTTGACAAAGAAATATCGATAAGGGAAAAGTTAACAAGTAAGATAAACTGATGTATTAGCATCTTTTGTCAATTTAGGACTACGAACGAATATTAATTAGCTCCCTTGTGAAACTCAAAGTTCAAGAAATAAACCGCCTTCGTTTTCTTTAAGTCTATTGAACTTTGCATTAATTTCACTGAAAAATCCAAAAATACTGAGAAAAATAAAATTCGTTATAACAATACTGTATGATTAGTTGACGTTGTTGAGCTCAAAGATCACGTGGGACAACTTGGTATCCATGGAAATGTGAGAGGTAAGATAAAGTCAACTGTAAAGAGCAACATTGGGGGCCATGCTTTCAGACTTCTGTAAGAAGTATCAAGGCAGTAGAAATGCGTGTAAATAAACACACAAGAAGAAGATAAACGAGAAAACCAAAGTAGATATTTTAATCAAAAGATGAAAAGGAGAACATTGTGGTACAATCAATGAGTAAGGTACCAGAATTAAAAAGTTAATGACGTTAAACTGTAGTTTGTATTTTTAAACATTTTGTTATTGATATATTGAGCAAGCTCCAGTTTGTTGTATAATAACTAGTTTCTGTTTTCAATATCTACAATTATATTTTTTAGTATATTTGAGTGAGTGTCAGTTTCATTGTTGTTTTGAATAATATTATTATGAAGTTATTTATAACTTGTTTTAGACTTTCGTCTGTGCTGAGTGATTTTTAATAATGATTTGTGCTATTTCGTGTTTATATTACTATCTTTCGCTGTGTGACCGCAGTGGTTGGACTAGATTAGATTTAATTAACTTTAAATTTGAAATTTTGGCACGGCTAGATAAAAAGTTGTAGTAATACAGGGAAGTTCGCTATTCCATGTAAACATTACCATCCTATATAAATTACAATGAATGATGCATATAATTTTTGTGGGACACTTCAATGTGCATGCGCTAAAAAAAAATTGTAATGGTTCTGGTTAAGAAATAACGCACAAGATCACCTACAAAAGTTGTAATGTTTTCAAACGAAGCTCCAAATTCGAGTGCTTTCATATAGTTGACTGTTCGTCAGGAGTGACGGTTTGAAATATTCGAAATTGTGTTTTGTAACTGGAAATTCCTCTTCGGACTTGTAAATACCCCTCGTTAAACGAGTAAAATTACTCGAATCCGCAGATTTTCCTTTTTCAACATAGAAAATATTTTGTATAAGATACTTTAAATTGATTTACTTTGCCAATAGTTGTTCGTTAGGTCTGTAAAATTATTTGAGCTATCGTTTTATATATTTTATTTTGTGAGGAAATATTTCATATTAAAAATTACAAATTATTTCTTTATTCTATCTCAACCGTGAGTTTCCCTTCAGACTGATAAAATGCCCTGGTGGAAAAAAAAAAAAAAAGTAGCAAATTCCATAAGTTAAAATATTTATTGTATGTGTGTGTGTGTGTTAATTTTGAGAGACATAATATTTATTTACTTTTCTGGCCCGGCATGGCCAAGCGCGTTAAGGCGAGCGACTCGTAATCTGAGGGTCGCGGGTTCGCATCCGCGTCGCGCCAAACATGCTCGCCCTCCCAGCCGTAGGAGCGTTATAAAGTGATGGTCAATCCCACTATTCGTTGGTAAAAGAGTAGCCCAAGAGTTGGCGGTGGGTGGTGATGACTAGCTGCCTTCCCTCTAGTCTTACACTGCTAAATTAGGGACGGCTAGCACAGATAGCCCTCGAGTAGATTTGTGCCAAATTCCAAAACAAACAAACAAATTTACTTTTCTTTCTAAATTTAGAATATTTTTCAGTACTCTCCTACCAAATAGTATTTTATTTTGGACATTAGAACAACATGAAAATATTCTCTGTCTAATAACATTTTAATCGCACTTTATCTGTTGTAGGTACCCTCTCAGAATCAGAAAATTGTTAAAATAATAATCATAAATTTTGTGACAATGTTTGTTTGAAACGCTAAATCTCGTATATAATACTCAAACTTGCGAAACAACGGCTCCTTTCGGTGTATGGTAAGTGGGATGAATCTGCACTGGAAGGTTAGGAATCGAGTAATTCACTGATCAGTGATCCGAAACGTACATCAGTTTCCAGTGATAACAGCACATACATGATAGGCACCTGTCACTAAAATCTTTTGTTCGATAAAGCTCTACAGAATGAGTACGTTTCACTGATATTTTTAGTGAAGTGAATATTATTCACCGTAGTCAAATATTATATATTAAGTTGTGCGGTGTGCAACGCTGAAGTTGGCAAAGCATAGTTCCTTTTTAGAGTAGCAAATGAGATGAATCATCATCCTGAGCCAGGAAATGGTTATAAAAACTTCACCCTTAACTTACTAAAAACGGCTTTCTAGAATTAAGAGTACATAGTAACATTTCAACTCCATTTTGTCCGTTGTAGGCCAGAACTTGTTAAGCCTATTGGGTTGCAACAATATTCATATAAGAAGCGTAATGTTGTGCAGTGGCAGAATTAGCGAAGCTAACAAGTGTAATGGAACATTGCAGTAAAAAATAAAACAGAGAGAGAGAATTTTTATACCCTTAAACTCTTATCTGGTCCAACGAGGACATTTTTACAAGAAGAACACAACATATTCCGCCAATATGGTTTGCTACAGACGAAGTCTATCGTTGAACTATAACTAATCTGACTGGTCATCTGTTTAAATTCGCGCAAGCCTACTCCGGATTATATGTGCAAGGTGTCCCTAATTTTAAAGTAATAGACAAGAGAGAAGGCAGCTAGTCAACACACCCATCGTCAGTTAATGGGTTATTCTAATCGAATAGTGAAATTTGACCATTAATTTTTTTATCGCAAAGTGCAATGAGCGCGTTTCCTTCTGTTTTGTTTTTTGGCGGTACTGGGGCGCACTCGGCTCCTGGCTAGTTGAAATGCTGTTGACACGAGTTGTTTAAATATAGTGTATAACGTCATAGCTTTCAAAGCCATGTACAATAACAAGTGAAGTTAAACATAATAATCGCATTAAAATATTTCTTCAGCATTTCTTTCTTAATTTGCCTGAAATGAGTTATCGTAAAACAGGTTAAAAATAGTATTTAACCATAATTTGCATATTGTAGTTATCTACTGATTATGCATTCGGCATAGAGAGATCAAGGCTAAGCCACAAAGTTTTAGTTGAATGTATGTTATAGTAGTCAGTGGCAGTGACGTATTTAGTTAGGTAGGGGCTAGAGGGGCTCATCCCAAGGGCCCATTGATAACTTTATTCTATGTAAAATTACACGGGATGTAGGGCCCACAAAAATTATTAGCTCCTGCGCTCACACAATCTTAAATCCGTCACTAGTCATAGGCAAGAAAAAAATGAAAAACTTTGTTGTGCTTCGATCTTAATTTAAAATAATTATTTTATGATGACCTCAAATCAAATTCAGTGTTCATTTAGTAGTCAGCGCTTAAATAACTTAAATATATATAATTATTTCAATATGAGAGTACATTTTCGCAATACTGATAAAATTTATAAGTAATTGAAAATGCATCACCTAATCCCAACAGTTTATTCATTTTTTATCCATCCACCTTGACATTCACTGACCCATGTACCCACCTGATTAGTTATATATCTTTCATTAAACAACTCCTTTTACAATGTTCAGTTGTCACTGCTTTATCGTCCGTATGTTCTTGTGTGTGTCATTCAATGTTTCTGAACTGACAACATCATGTTTACCAATCTTATAAGAGTTTTCTCTTCTGGTTTTAAATGTAAAATTTTATATTTGCCTTTCATAAATGACGGTAACAATAATGGAAGTATGAAAAGTTCCCAACCTAATGACAGAGCTATCCTTCACACGAAATATATTTTCAAAAACGACTTTCATTCTGTGTGACCAAATGTTTAAAACTTCCTTTTTCATCTGTTTGTTTTTATATTCGCCCGTCATTTTCAACTGTTTATTATTAAGTAATTTCTACTATTATATATATATATAAGATAGTTGTAAGGCTTTGAGTTTTAAAGTTATTTATTCTTATTAGCCTACTGTTTTTTGAAGCTGTGGTTACTGAGTAAAAATCCTGACAAAGCAGGTGTGGTTTGTCTCAAAAAATGTAAAGAAATAATCGATAGTAAAAGGTTGAATGTGAATCTATATTAACCTCAGAATTTTCAGTGGAATCCAGACCTCGTCTACTTTTTAAAATCTTTTTTTCTAAACTATTTATGGAAGATATTGCTTGTGGTATCATGACTGTGTTTGTTACATGATCTCTTTCCCCAATGGCTCAGCGGTATGTTTGCGGACTCACACCTCTAGAAATCGGGTTTTGATATCCATTGTGTGCAGAGCACAGATAGTCCATTGTGTAGCTTTTGTGCTTAATTCCAAGCAAGCAAACAAACAAAAATACATGATGTCTAATGACAAACAAGTTACACAGATTTAAACAAAAATCTCATCAATACAGTAATTGAACCCATTAATTACTACTTGTGTTTCCCTGTGTATTTTACATAGAAAATGGTTCTTTTAAACGCAGTATTTTTGCCAGTTCCTTACATTGTAACAAGTAAAAAATGGCTCAATATGTTAACATTACAAATTTGTTTGCTGTATTTCACTATTCGAGGCTTTCTGCGCTAGCCGTCGCTAGCACGTATTAAACTTTGGAGCTATTCTTTAACAACAAATAATGGGATTAATAGCTACATTATAATACCTACACAACTGAAAGGGCGAGCATGCTTAGGGATGAGTTGAGCCTGTTAACTACCAGGCCATGCTAGGCCAGTTCTACATACGGCATACAAATCACTAATTTGAGGTTTAAAAGAATATTTTATAAGTTTGAGATTGATAAAGAACTTAACGTGCGTTTAAAGTCTATGGAATAAATTAGTGTTGTACGGCGAGTTTTTTATGGTTTTTTTTCTTTTCTCGGTGATGTTGAACAATATATATCTGGTAATTTATTTTCGAAATTTCAATTGAACTAGATCTCAAGGTGCATTGCAAACTTACCTTTTTGTCTTAAAAAAAAATCAACCAATAATTTAGTGTTATGGTAGCCCTAGTAATGTCGCACTCCAAAGTGATTTCACATTTCTGAAAGGGAATACTTGTGCGTGTTGGTTTAAAACTGAGAAACAGTATGAAGATTCCAAACGGCTGTATGTCGGATAATAGATTTATTTCTGTACAATATTTTGTCTCTAACAGTGAGACATAATCACGTACAACTTTTAAGGTACGTTCTACAGAAAATAAGCATATTATCTCACAAATAACTTTTAAAAGTTCTTATTGGTTAGAACTGTAATTGTCTATGAAATACATTTAAAACAATGGAAGTAATGATAGCTTTTGAAAACAGAGGCGTCGCTATATATTTAAAAAATTCGGGGCTCGGGCCCGCAGGCATAGGAATTATCAATGTTTTAGTTTTCTTTTCAAATTTTTCAAGACACCAACTGGGGAGATTCGGGACACGGGCTTTTGCTTCAAACAATCTTTAAAATCTGTTTTACATTATGGCAGAGATTTTTCTCCGCACACACGAGCAACATGTGAACTTCCTTGGTTTTCGTTAGGTTAAATTATCCAAAGTTGAAAACATCCGTTGAAACAGTCTTGGACTGGAACAAAAAATTTAAAAAATGTGAAAAAGGACTGATTTTTGATAAACTTGTAAAATTAATATTAGTTAGAGGACTTTCAATGTTTAAAGTACATCTTCTCTCTTCAGCGTAGAACAAAAAAAAAGGGTAAATCCAACTCTATTATGTATATTGTAATTATATGTTAAGGAATGAAAATAAATATATCGCATCAAATTTGGAAAAGTAATAGGTATCATTGGAGTTAATTGCATAACATAGACATGTTTAAAGTAAATTAGGGGGCCCGGCATGGCCAAGCGTGTTAAGGCGTGCGACTCGTAATCTGAGCATCCAAACATGCTCGCCCTTTCAGCCGTGGGGGCGTTATAATGTGACGGTCAATCCCACTATTCGTTGGTAAAAGAGTAGCCCAAGAGTTGGCGGTGGGTGGTGATGACTAACTGCCTTCCCTCTAGTCTTACACTGCTAAAATTAGGGACGGCTAGCACAGATAGCCCTCGAGTAGCTTTGTGCGAAATTTCAAAACAAACAAACAAAGTAAATTAGTAAAGATATCCGGAAATATCGGGATTAATAGACAATTCTATAAATACCCTTTTCCACTATTTTTATTTGCAACATAAGATCTGTTCGTCCGTTACAAAGTTACTTGTGCTACGTGTGACGTTAAACACCATTTTCATTTGACATTGGTTTCACGCATTTTGCTACAGGACTCTTCGCTCAGTTTAATTATCTTTCGTGGAATTAAGGCAATAAATGCGAAATAATTATCAAATTGAACTATTCGTGCGTTTCTTTATCCGTTTATTCAATTTTAGTGTCAAAACAGGGGGAATGAAGGGGAGAATAGATAAAAAGGTATGGTAATCAGACATCAGACGTTCTGTTGTTTTTTTAAGACTGAACTACATGGAGGCAAACAACTTATCTTACTTTTCATTTATATTACTGCAACGTATTACGGTGTGAATAATGAAAAATAGGAAGTTGTACAATATTTAAAATATCGGGGAACTATTCTATGAGGAGATTAACCAACAACCGTGGACCCAACAGCCAGGTGGTTAGGGCGCGGGTTTGAATCCCCATCCTACCAAACACAAACATACTCGCCCTTTCAGCTGTGGGGGTGTTATAATGTGGTAAAAAGAAATAGCCTAAGAGTTGGCGGTGGGCGATGATGACTAGCTACCTTCCCTCTAGTTTTAACCTTTTAAATTTAGGATGGCTAGCGCAGGTGACCCTCGTGTAGCTTTCTGCGAAAGTCAAACAAACGTACTTTTGAATCTGTTAAGTTTCATTTGTTATATGTTAAGAAAATGAAAGTGCACATCTTTAGGGAATAAAAGAGCACAAAGAAAGTAACATAAACTGTAATTAACATGTTTTATGAAATCAAAAATTACTTGAAATCGTTGGAAAGGTTGTTCAAACAATAAATATTGTAATTAACCATCGAGCAGCGGTGGTTACTGCAACTAAACAGAGAATGTGGTATTTAAAAAATAATAAGTCTTAACGTGTAAAGTGTTTCTAAAATTAAAAGACTCAGGCCAAGTAATAATGTCCACGATAAGGTAGGGATTTGTCATGTATGACAACATCCTAATGTCTGTCGGTAATAATAAATAAATAAGCATAATCAGCATTTTTGACACTCAACTTGGGGAAGCTAAAGGGGAATAGCATCACCTACGTCGGATTCGCCACGTAGCTGATAAAGAAAGCTAAAGTTATTACGGCATAAAAGTAGTTGTTATGGAAGGGACTAAGTTTAATACCAGTTAAAAGCTTGGAACATGTATGAAAGACCGCATGTGATTAAACAATATTAAAAAACTTTCAGTGATTGGTCGTCTCTCTATATCTGTTTCGAAGGTTTCTTTCAAAATTGGCATGTATGTTTGTCTTGGAAAACGTTTTTTATATATTTGTAGTATTAGGTTGAGGAATAATTCGTGAGCGTTTTTAAATAATTTCATTCAAGCATTACATGCAAGACTATACAATACTTCAATGCATGAACACATTACACCCAAAACATTTATTATGATACTTTATTTCATGTAATACCTAGGTATATAGTATGCATTGTTGTAAATGAAATTGCAAGAAATTAAATGCGAAAAGCAGATGGTGTCAAAAATGCTCGATTTTGTCCACTTGACATTCCATTTAATGAGCTGAAAATGAAAGCAAAAATTAAAGACATATGAAAATCAAACACACCATCTATTAGAGCAAAAAATTATCTACCAAATGACATGAAATATTTTGCAAAAGCGTTTCATTTATGAATATATTTTTTTAACTTGAAAAAACGCTCACGAATTATTCCTCAACCCAATAGAAAGTGGTTCCACCTTCACCAAAACGGCCTGTATCAGGACGTAGAAATAAACAAAACTGAAAACAGCTTATGATAAAAAAAAAAGTATTAAATAAATAACTAAAATTACCTAAATGTACTTCAACGCTATACTACATATTTCTTACACTGATTGGTTACTGCGTTATCAGACTGGAACAACTTCCACTGTGTTACCTGGACTTGGCGTGTCACAGTTTTCAAAGTATTCCGAAGGATTTCTTACTCTGTAACCCATTCAAGTAGTTTGGTCTGTAACTGGCTCACAGATAAAGAAGATTATGACGGCAAATGTGAGGTCCAGCGAAAGAAGTAGCCAAGGAAATGACTAGAGTAATTCTATTATTATTTGGTATATTGTTCTTTACCGTCTTCGATGAGCCTATGTCCATCAGGGTACAAAAGCAATATTATGAACTGGCTATATATGAATATATAAAGGAATCAAAGGATCTACCCCTACCATTAGAAAATTCCCTACAATACAAGCAGTTACAAGGACTATCGCCAGTGCATGATAGGGTAAAACGCTGCCCTTCAAACCACATTATATGCTTCTAGTCATGTATTGTTCGCAGTTTGAACTCTAAGCATCAATAAAACCATGTTCTTCTATTCAGTGGCTTTTGGACTGATTTTAGACTACCAAATTGTAGTTTTTTTAATGTTTTTTGCATGATACAATTAGAAATAGTCAAATCCTGAGCAATATTAAAGGCATCGTTTAGCTGGAATACACGCTTGAAGTTAATTCCACTTTACAAGCCTTCCAAGTTGTCTTTTTTCTTTTCTCAGTCATTTATCTGCAATTAACGATCATATTTTGTAACGACAGACACGTTTACATACAGTTGCGATGTATTATTGATACTGTGATGACAGACATGTTTGAAAATACAAACAAAGAAACTGTCTTTGATACCGATGTTCGCTTCAGATGGACTCCCGTTATCATGCCCATTGAAAATCGAAGAAATGCTTGTTCTTACCCATAAGGTTAGAAACTAGCCATGAGATGTCTATATCCCTGTGTTTATAATCACATAAACTGATCAGTCTAATTTTCATTATACAAAGAAATTGATTGCTCTATAAATATGAGAACGTCCTCCAAATTAAAAAAAACATGTGAAACACAAAAAAGTTACTCATTTATTTTTAGATAACTCTATACAACTTTACATTTAAGAATACTCCAACAATGGATACTAGTGTTATAACATTGTATATGTTTTAGTTTTAATTTTTGTGCTTTATATTGCTTTTAACATTCTGAAAGAAGAATCCCTCGGTGATTCAGCAGTAAGCAACATGGTTTATGATGTTAGAATTCTAGGTTTGATCCCCACGATAGGCACAGTTCAAATAACTCAATGTGCAACTTTACGCGAAAACGTAACAATTCGAGAGGCAAATGGCTTTATTGAATGCTAGATATATACAGGAGATACGAAAGTTGTTATGACCTGTTATTTGGTACATGTCCAACTTCATTCTTTTAAGCATATTTTTTTGTATAATAAAATAGCAATCTCAGGTGCATGACACATTTTGATTTTGACAATGAATATGAAAGCTACAAGTCCTTGTACAATGCATAAGTTAAACTAATTATGATTAAGAATTATTTGTTATTAGTCTGAAAAACTAAATACTACAATTCTGAGTAATAAAACTTATAAAATTGCTTTAATAATAGCTTATAATAACCATATGTAGGTAAAGTGTGTAAGAACCTTAATCAATACTAATAGAAACTATTTATTCATATTCATATGAATAATTTTATATGTTAACGTAGTGAGCTGTGACAAAGGCAATGTATTAATTATTTATATATTTAGTTTGTCACAGATTTCTGATTATTTGATTCAAATGATTGTGAACATAAGAACTTCCTTTTACCACGTACCAGCATAAGTTAATGAGGCTAGTACCATAACAAATTTTGCTAAATATATTTTAGAACATTTGAATATTATTTTAAAGGAATTATTATATTTTATCTGTTCACCTTAAAAGGTTTCATCTTATAAACTACAACTGCATTTAAGTCAGCTCAGTTTTGTTACACATATCTACTTCTGTATGATAAGTCCTGATAGACATAAGAATATCATGTTTTTTCCCACAAGTAAACACTTGCACAGGAGCTTTTCAAGTAAAATAGAACCGTTTCTTGTCGTATCTGGTTCACTTTCGTAATTATGATGGACATGATTCATGATAAAGTGGAGATAAAATCACGTGAAATTTCTTGAGAATTCAATATCCATAGTTGTTATCACAAAATGTCATTAACACTTGTAAAAAGGTATAGCTGTGTTAAAGCTTTTGGTATCTGCAAGTTTGTTCATGATCATTAAAAATTTACCGAACAGATAATTTTATGTTAACATGGAAATCCTAAAATGAGTCTTGAAAGTGCCATTTTTGTATCTTTTAGTAAGCAGCTTCATTTTTTCGTATTAATCTATATAAATATAATAGCACTATCTGTTGTCTGTCCATGTAACTACTTCACAGGATATAGATGGATCTTTATTAAAATTAGTACGAAGGTTCGATGTGTCTAGAGAACTACTTACAAAATTTCAGTTTTGCATCTTGTGTTTTCTAATCGTCTCCTCATGGTTCAGGATTTGGGTTCATGGCGAGATACATAAAAATTGTCAGTTTTGCATTTTGCGGTTTTATGGTCGTTTTTCATTTTTACCACTATATCACCTCCTCTGCATATGTCTTTACCAAATTTGGTATGGAGGTTCACTGGGTCTATTTTGTGTATTGCAGTTTTTACCGATGATGTCGTAAGTGTTCTCTCAGTAGCGCAGAATTATGTCTGTGGACTTACAACGCTAGAAACCGGGTTTTGATATACCATGGTGGGCAGAGCACAGAAAATCCATCTTGTAACTTTGTACTTAATTTTAAACAAACATGTCCTAAGAAAACATTTTATTAATCATGAATTTACATAACTTCCGTCCAGGAGACGGATACTTCAGATAATAAGGAATAAAATGTGTCACAGAAATATCCATACAATTATTTTCATGTTACTTCATTTAAAATGAATTGTGTGTAAGGCTGTAAACTTTGCGTCGGAAGTAACATCAGTTACAACACATTTCATCAGGCTGATATAAATGATCAAACTTTTTTATACATTTAAAAATAGTTCAGGCTTCCACTATTCATATTTTATTTGCTCACCCACTCATCACGAGTCGTCGATTCATTCGTGTAAAAGTTAAACGTTTCTTTCTCATAACACTAACATAAAACAGCTTCAAAAATGTATGTGCCAAATAGATGAAAAATAATCTTTAAACATTTGTACTATTATAGGAGTTGTTTTGTATCTCTAAGGTAGATCTAGGACGAAGAAGATTGAACACGTTTATCTTGAACATGTGACATCCCAAGAACCGTTGTATCTTTTCAATAACGTAGATATTTGGGATGTCACGGATACTTCAACATTGACAAGACTGATATTGGTCGAAGAGGTCACGTGATATATCGATAATTTTTCAAGGTTTCACGCAGGTTTCGAAGTTTGTTAGGAGCTGTTTTTAAAATATGAAACAGTGAAGAAAGTATGTAACAGGAAGTACACAGGTTGAATACTTTATATTAGAACGATTTTAGAACTCCACCACGTCGTTACAATACATACCGCTAAGTCCGGTCGTGCTCTGTCTCCTTTGACAATAGCTCTGCATGCAGCGTAATTTCGATTGTATGACACGTAATCAAGAATGATCTCCGTCTGAAAAAGCGATATAAGTTACGTATACGTAAGTTGCTTCCACGACTTCCCAGCTCAACCGTCGCATATCTCAATCAGTTGGAGAATGAAACAGGTATTTATGCTATTCCCAGGAATACATGCCGGATTGTAGAAACGAATGTCGGAAAGCCGTCGCCGTAGATTAGATGACTTATAGACATCCCTTAGGGAGTAGTGGTTTGCTTGGGACACGTGGACGACTTTTACCATTGAACATTAAGTTCGTGGATTCTCACCTGTTATAAAATGCCGCATTTGTCTGAAGTAAACCTTTTTACAGGGACGTCCGGGTATCCTAAGTTAATTCATGTTTCTTTGTTTTCCATTGCCTTTAAATACGGAGGATATTCCATCTTTGAAATTATAAATTCCTTATCTAAGCATACTTTATAATCCGCACGTAGGAAGAACTGTCACACATCCTTCTCAAAAGTGACCAATTCTCGGTAGGATCCTGTTTCCTACGTAATACTAAACCATGTCAAAATGATATATTCCTCTCCACTATTATGTTATATGATTTGTGATTGTCACGTGACTTGTTTGTATATTTGAAATCATTTTAACGAAAGGTACTTAACGGCTCGGCATGGCCAGGTTGTTAAGGCACTCGACTCGTAATTCGAGAGTCGCGGATTTGAATCCCCATAACTCCAAACATGCTCATCCTTTCAGTCGTGGGAGCGTTATAATGTTACGGTCAATCCCACTATTTTGTGGTAAAAGATTAGCCTAAGAGTTGGCAGTGGGTGGTGATGACTAGCTGCCTTCCCTCTAGTCTTATTAAGCAGTATAGCTTAATTTGGGACGGCTAGCGCAAATAGCCCTCGTGTAGCTTTGCACGAAATTCAAACCAAACCAAACACGTTACTTAACCCTCTTTAAACTATAAACGACTACTACAAGATGTACATTCACCGCTTAGGATAGTCATTGTTATGTGGTGACGCTGCATCTAACATGCAAATACTTAAATCAAATGTGCTGTCATATAACAAGTTAATACTTAACCTAGAAAAAAGTTATCATACCAATACATTCGTTTTACATACGAAGTTCACTGAGTGAGTAACTTGTAACTGATTTCTATTCTACTTATTCTTTGATAGATTGTTTAGACAGAGTAAACTTTGTGATGAACAGAGTAATGAAACTTTGTAGAATGGACGGTAACTGTCTGTTGTGGAGACCCAAGTGTAGAGGACGACGTTTTGAAAGTCTTCTGCCTTTCGTCTTCAAGTGTGTAGGTGTTGTCGGTCTTTTATCGTGTCCTGGTGGATTATGTAAAGCGTGTTATGATTGGTTAGATTATTCTACTCTACTTACTATCTGTAATTTTTCAGCGTATATGCAATTAAATATACTCCTTTTTCTTATGATTTGCTACTAAATTTAATCGATCATTTTCGGAATAACTTTAATTAGACCAACTGGAAACTGTGAAAACACATTTCCTTGTAATATTTGTTTGATTATTGTTACAATAGAATATTGTTTTAATATAATATTAAAACGAAAGGTTTGAGTAATCTAAAATAATTGAAATATTCCAAAATACTTGTTTGACGACAATGTATACTGATTAGCCACGTTATTAGGATCTGTCTAATTGTAGGTTAGGTTACCTTTTGCCCGAATATCAGCCATGATACGATGTGGGACAGAATCCACAAGGTGAGGGGTGGTTTCTTAAGGGTTTTTTTTTTCACATTCAGACATTAATACTGTATGCTATTCAAGGAGCGAATTAGGAAAAAGATAATAATGGTGAATGAGCCTTTAAATTAACCCACAGACGGTCAATTGGACTGAGATCCAGAGATTGCGGTGGCCATGAAAGATGCCTGAAGTTTTCCTCCTCATTTCTCAAACTATGCACGTACAATTTGGACACGGTAGACTGGAAAGTTATTGTCTTAAAATTGCTGTTTCCATTACGGTACACATGAAGTACAGCTATATGCACTTAATAAGAAATGATGCTAACAAAAAGTTGTGACTTTCATTCTGTCTTCTCAAGGGGTCCAGGGAATGCTAGGAAAACCTGCCCTAAACCACGACTCGACCAACAGAAGTCTGGACAACTGTATCTCCTTCGAATTTTATTTTTTCTCCACCTTTTCAAAACGGGTAAAATATGACTTGTCGGACCACATCGGTTGCCGTCAGTACTCATTGTAATGTTTGCGATCCTTACATTACTCGAGACGTTGCAACGATCTTACGTCTTCACAAGCTACAACTAGTGCTGGGTCGAGGAGTGCTCTATATTGAATGTCATTGTCAGTTATTGTTCTTTTTTATAACAGCTGAATATTTTATTACTGTATGCTACCCAACACAGTTCCCTCTGCAGCAGACATTTTATTCAACTTTGTCATTGCTGATAAGCTAAAATGATCGATCTCTTGGCCCCTTCGACACCTACATTATTTTTTCAAGCTACAAATCCCTATTTTGATTCTATGTTTTCAGTACTTATCAATTTTAGTGGAGTCAAAATAGGGATTTGTAGCTTGAGAAAATAATGTAGATACTATTGAAAACATAATCCATCTTGCATTTTGATTAAACTTGTTTCTGCACTTTTTTCGACGATCCTTATACCCCCTTTTAAATTAACAATTTTTAATTTTCTTGTTTTAAAATATCTTACAGACTTTAGTAATTATATTTTAGAATAAGCCTAAATTTAAATTTTTATTGATTTGTTTGTTGTTAAGCGCAAAGCTACAAAGCTCTTCCCACCGCAAGTAACAAAATTTGACTTTTAGCAATCCCAAAGACTGGGCCACTAGGTGGCGGGTTTTAAGACCCTAATTTTTTTAAAAAATATTTTTGTATTCTAAGGTGATACGGTTCTAAAATCTTGTGAATATTTTAAATGTTATTAATCGTTTTTTTTTAAATACCTATATAAAAATTATTCTTACCTTATACTAAAATAAGAACAAAACAAAAAGTAACACTTTATTAACTCTTTTTTTTTTTTGTTCAGGTGTAAGAATCAAACTGTGATTAAACCTTTTTAATCTACTCAAAAGGTTAGAGATTAATTAGTTGGTTTTAGACCTTTTAAGATAGATTGTAATTCATCTACAACGTTTACCTAATTTTTCCTATAGTTGTAGATAAATTTTGCTCACAAAACGTCATTCTTTTAAGAATATTGCACCATTAAGTCTATAAAAATGCTAATGATTCGACGAAGTCGAGTCTTAAACAACGGAGAGCTTTCACAAATATTTAGACATTAAGGATTCGCAATATCTTCTAAATTTTTCTAAGTGTGTAAAAACATACACATCTTATTTTAACTATATAATTCACCTTATAATCAAAGAAGTGTAATTCACACTTTTAGTTGTTATTTACAAATATTTGTAAATTTGGTGAGTTTTAATTATAAACTGCCACCTTTTTCGATATTATTTAATTTATAAATCCACTTAAACATGATACAAATTTTTAACAGCTGAATTTCACATTCAGATATCGTTTCTTGCTTCGTTAGGACTGAAAGATTTATTTTAATTTACGAATTAAATAATTAGTAAAAAGTTTGTCTCCAGCTATAACTGAAGAAAAAATGTGACGTACTATCCACTTTAATCAACACCTACATGTCTTGTTTACTTTTTCTAACGCAAATAACATCTGATTAAATACAGTATTGTATTTGTATTTTAACGATACTTGTATAATATCCCATGCTTTTTTTTTTCAATGGCGTATATTTTAACCGTACATTAAAAAATAATTAATTGGATACTTGTGCCCTCAAAAACGATACCAACATTTTTAAGAATACATGCAATCGCTTAGTTTCTCCCGGTATGCATGCTACTCCTGTAAGCAGAGAATGTTGGACACACATAGCCCTTGCTCTCCCCCCACCTCCCTAGTATCTCTCTATCATCTCTTCCTTGGCTGCTCACCACATGCTAGTCCTAACACAGAACGAAAGATGTGTCTGTTATGCTTCTATCACCTCATCTGCTCTACGTTCAGGGTGTGCAAGTTATCTGGTGATGTAATGGCTACGTAAGCCTCAGAATATCACCAAAGGTTGTACGAGCTACCTCCGCACTGACTCTCAACTTTAATGTTCGTTCATAGTCGCTGTGAATATAAATATGATAGATATTTATGTAAGAATAATCATGAAGAATTTCATGAAAGATAACTTTCAAGGTTCTATTATATCTTGTATTTAGTGCATGGCTATATTTCATGTTTTAATACTTAACTGTGATTCATTACGGAAATAAATTAAACATTTGCCTTTTAAATATTATGGCATGCGAAAACGACAACATATTGTAAAATGTCATTGTTTTTTTATTTCATTATGTTTGTATAAAAAGCAGAAAAATTATTGTTACACCTATTTTTTCAAAATATACGCCTAAAAGCAACTTTTGCATAAACAAGATCTCAATTCCAGGCAGTCCCGGGAAATCCGGTTGCTTGAAAGAACAGCGGGCGAGCACGCGCCACTTGGCACCCTCCACGGCCAACAGTCACCGCCCTCGGCGACAGGAAGTTGCACACGGGACCCGCCTGTCCCTCAGCAAACCCTCCACCCAACAACCATCCTGATCATGAAATACCACACTTGACATATGGTCAGAAACTTAAAAAAAAGTCTTAATTATCCAATAGATAACTTCAACCGTCTAAGATAGAAGCATAAAGCTGAACAATCAAAAATACGATGCTGCATTTTAAAATTAAAACACGACTGCTTATTAACCCATAAATAAATAAATTACACTTGTCAACATTTAAAAGTTAAGACACGTTAAAGATAATACATCAACCACGGAAAACATAAAACGTATCCAATAAATTTGCATTATTAACATCCAAATTTATTTCCCACATTGAATGAGATTTTGCAAACTTCATATTTTGTTTGCACCTGTTTTGTGTGTGTGTGTATATATGTATCTTTTTTAATTCGTTTCGTAGCATAAACCATGGAAATTAAATATTTAAAGATCTGAAAAATATCAACCCTTGTTAGAATGTATGGGCTTGAAAATTTGCATACAAACTATATTTTGAGAGGATTTTACCAATCACATATATACATTTTGTCCTTTTGTGCAAGTTTTTTCCGTGAAAAAAATTTTGTTGACGAAATCCAAAGTTAGATATACAATGCACGCATTTTACTACTGAGTTTTAAAAAAACAAAAACGTGGTTCTCACAAAACACATGTCTAAATCCGATAAGAAACTAACTTACACACTTCACTGGTGCAGGTATGTATTTTCGACGCATGCTCATAAAAGGTGCTGATATTACTTACTCTACACTCGTTATCATACTGCATAGTGTTAATCCACACAAACTAATAAACCGAGTATTATTTTACCTTGTGTTGCAATATAACATCCGGCTTGTCAAATGACCTGTTTGATTAAGTGACTTTTGTTCCAGTTCAACTTCAGTTATAATGTATAACTCTTATCAATTAGCAATAAATGAACCAGAAAACTATATTTATGATACATATCTTGGAGGTTCTGAGTTAATGTTTAGAGCACAAAGTGGTTACAGTTGTCAAGTGTTTAATACTCCATCGTAGAATTTACTTACTTTGTTTCAGTGGGATGTTTCAGAATTTCTTGCAAGGCCTAATTGTCCCTAATGTTGAATTGATACAACCAGAGAGAAGGCAGTTTTTTAGCAGTATTAACCATACCCCTCTTGCGTGATCGAACAGTTGGATATGACTGTCACTTCTATAGCGCACACAAAAACCCTATGCATAGTTCGCGTTTTGTGACAACAGGTCGCAAACCATGAATCATTGGATTAACTGTCAGGGTACACTAGTCTTCACTGCTACTAGCCCATTTACTTATTTGATATATGGATAATTCTGAGATTTATATTGTTCTTTATTAACAAAATATAATTAAAAACATGTCTATTAGATTACATATTTTAGAAACTGACTTACCTACAATTAAATAAAACTTTGGAATGTAGTTCGTAAAATTAATCAGATCTGTTTTACATCACGAACAAAAAGTAGAGCTTTAAAACTTTTTTATGTTTGTGTGTTGTTTTTTTCACTGTTTAAGCTTAATGTTTTAGGATATCCAAGTTCAGTAAAACATAAAAATATTCTTGTGGTATTATAAATTATTACCTTTTTATTTCTAGTACAATCCAATAGTTTCGTGTGTTTTTGGTTTGTTTGTTTCAATTATTAACATCGTTTGTAATTTAATACTTTATACGAGCCAATTGGTATGATGCAATCAAATAGAATTTATAAAACTAACAATTATTCTGGATTTTATCGACGGGGAGTAACTGACTTTCATGTAATAGATTGACCATTGATCTCCATTTTAATAATAACAAAAATATCACCGACTTAATCGTAGTTACACAGAGAACATACAGAATTGTCACCATTTCTCACACTAACAAGCTGAGGTCCTTCAGCTACCAATAGTTTCAACGCAGAGGGTGAAAAATACAATTACTAATTATCAGTGTATTTCTCTTCTTTCTAGAAAACGAATCAGCTCGATTATAATCCATCTCTGATGTCAACCGCCATTCGCATCCTTCGGTAAAATCCACACTAAAACAAAATGAGAAGTTAACACAAGTTATTTACAAGTATATAAATAACTTTGGAAAATGTTTTGTGAAAAATTCACAAGCTGTAACTTTAACTAAAATTGGGGCGAAAGATAAAAAAGAATTGTAGTTGACTTATATTCTACACAAACCATTTAAACTTATTAGTACTTTTACTGGGATACACAAAAGTCACTTATCACAGCTTCCACTCGGGCACACAAAGGTCATTCTTTTCCGAGTTAGAAAAAAGAAAAAGATTATTATCCAGTTTCATATGCACATCAGTGACACTTTGGATGGTATCCTTATCTCATGTCCCCCATGTGCACTTACACTGTTAAAAACCGAGTTTTGATACCCGTGGTGGGTATCATTGTGTAGCTTTGTGCTTAATTCAGAAACAACAACAGCAACCTTTCGCACAAAAAAATGTAAACAAAAAACACTGATAGTCAGTAACAATCAAAATTACTAATACAAGTGTTTTAACTTACTATGCTTTAAAAATTTCCTAATTTTGTAACATTTAACTAAAAAAATAAAAAGTCGTAATTTGACCTTTACATGTAATTCGTAAGCAAACTTCTGGCTGGTCTAACATTGAAAATTTACTTTTTATTTTCTTTTTTTAAAATCCATACCAAAGTTGTAAGTAGCAACACGATACTGCTTCTATGAATATACCTCCAAGGTAGGCCCTTGCATGGCCAGGTGGTTAGGGGCGTTCTACTCATAATCCGAGGCTCACGGGTTCGAATTCCCATCGCATCAAACACACTCGCCCTTTTTTAATGTGTTGGTGAATCCCACCATTCGGTGGTAAAAATGTAGCACAGGAATTAGCGGTGGATGGTGATGACTAGCTTTCTTCCTTCTAGTCTTATACTGCTAAATTAGGGACGACTAGTGCAGATAGCCTTCGTGTAACTTGGCGCGAAATTCAAAAACAAACAAACAAACATTTCCATGAAGGTCAGCAGACCTATAAAGCTAAATAATAGGTTTCGGTATTTGCCAAGGGCAAAACGCACATAGCCCATTGTGTAGCCATGCGCTTGACAACAAAAGCTCCTACAACCCTACGCTATGAAATATTTTAAGAATTGACCGGTTTTTGTTTTTGATAGAAGAGTTAAGTGCTAGAAAATGAAATTTGTAATAACATCTTCAAGATAGTCCCCTAAACAATTAGTTTCTTCAAATATATATATATATATATGTACAATATAACCTACTAATATACTAAAGTCAGTCTATTTGTTTAAACTTGCTTTAAAACAGTAGCCAGTAGCCTAACTCGTTAAACCTCAGATAGAATGCCAAAAGCTAATATTAAGTAGCTTAGCTCACTAAATGTCAATAGTAACGCCAAAAGATTAAAATTAAGCAGCTTCATTGAATAAACACCATTAGCGGTGCCAAACGTTAAGTAGAGCAACTCTAACGTGAATAGGAATGCCAAAATCTAAAATTAAATATCCTAACTCACTAACTTTATAGTTCTTACTCAATGATACGTACATTATTCATAAAGCTACATCTGCATTTACCAATACTACCTTTTTTATTTTAATTCTAAGCGTTTTCTTATAAACTGCTCTGACCATACAAGCAAAAAATGCTTGGTGACCAAATTACATAATAGCCAATTATTAGAAATAATCAACAAATACACAGTTTTATTATTGACCAACGCAACATTTTTTGTTAAAAATTTGTTTATAATAAAACAATTTAAAAGTAATACACTGATATGCTACTAGAAAAGAAAACTACAATTGAGAATAACCCCTTAATTCATTGGATATGATAAACAATCTGAGCTGCTACTATTAAGAACCTGAATGTTTTATTATCATCAATAGCTGGATTAAAAATAAATCGTTTTATACACTTTAAAAATATATGTGTTTAAAAAGTATTAGGGTTATGGAAACAACTCACCTGGAAAAGTTCAACATGCTTCATCAAAATTTTGTAGTTGTCTGGACAAGTACTGACGTGTAAAAACAAATTATCTCTCTTTGTAAATTAAAGTATGATTGTTTTTTTTTTTTCCTAATTAAGTTACATGGATATTTAAGGGAATTTGAAATTATTTCATTATAATGCAGTGGCATTTACTCATCATTACTGGTTTTAGTATTGCGATATTTATTAATTGGCTGTCCCAAGTCTTTCCGTGGTGTTACATCACGAGTTTTATATCTTGAACGCTTCCTTCAACAGAAAAACATTTGAAAGGAAAGATATGTTTAGCAATTTTTAAACAAGTTTTTAGATCATTGAAAAATCGGCCCGGCATGGCAAAGCGTGTTAAGGTGTGCGACTCGTAATCTGAGGGTCGCGGGTTCGTATCCCTGTCGCGCCAAACATGCTCGCCCTTTCAGCCGTGGGGGCGTTATAATGTGACGGTCAATCCAACTATTCGTCGGTAAAAGAGTAGCCCAAGAGTTGGCGGTGGGTGGTGATGACTAGCTGCCTTCCCTCTAGTCTTACACTGCTAAATTAGGGACGGCTAGCACAGATAGCCCTCGTGTAGCTTTGTGCGAAATTCAAAAACAAACAAACATTGAAAAATCTTTAGTGAACAGAACAGTCTTACTGAATGGAAATAAAAACACCGCGATAATAATAAAAAGCAATAACGATAGTTCTTATAAATATTTTTCCTAATAATTATTTTGGTGTATAAATATATTTATCAAAAATCATTTAACAGTGGTTGGAAGACAAATTCGACAAATTTAATTCGTGACGTAACTTTCGTATTATTTTAGTTAATATTCATTTCTTCTTGATGGGAACATTTTTGTTAGTAGTATGATTTCGGTTGTAGGAATATAAAAAAAAGAAAAACTTTATATATGAGAAATTTAAGATAAAACCTCAAAGACAAGGCAAATAAGAGTTACCCACACTAGTTTAGGTAAATTCTTGTAAAATATTTTTTATTTATCTAAAAATATTAATCTATTAATTCTAGTTACGTTTTGAATTAATTCACATAAAGAATTATAATTATATAGGATCTCTTACCAGAATTATGAGACAATAGTTTCAAATATATTAATAAGATGACGTTCTATTTTTAAAAAAAGTTAATGGTTTAAAATATATTAATAAGATGACCTTCGATTTTTAAAAAAATACGTCGATATCACCTGTCGTGAAAGTTGAGCTTTTTTTTTAACCATCGTGATATAAGTAAAAGATTACTGGTATGAATCTGGATTTTTTCACTATATTGGAATAAAATACTTAGCTTCAAGTTACGTTAATAAACTGAACATTTTTTCCAAACTTGCAAAATTCTAATCACTCACTCTACAAAAGTATCGTTATCTAGGCGAATTCATCCAATCACGAAAATAATAAGAAAAACATTTTTTTTACCTCTAGTTCTGGAGATGAAAAGTTGAAAGTAAAACTCGATCCTATTAAGAAACAAATGACACAGCAATATAAAGGTAATTTTGTTTTTATAGCAAAGCCACATTGAGTTATCTGCTGTGTCCACCTAGGGCAGTGGTTCCCAACCAGGGGTGCGAGATAACATTTGTTTTGGCCACCTTCACCTTTATTCTCAAATAAATAATTACTGTAAGGGGTGCGAGAACATATTAAATTTTTTTAAGGGTGCGGGGCATAAAAAAGGTTGGGAACCACTGACCTAGGGGAACCAAACCCCTGACTTGAACGTTATAAATTTGTAGACTTACCGCTGTCCCGACAAATCTCTTAAAAATTAGGTTAAAATTAGATAATACTTAAATATATTTTCTCAAGCACACGAGTATTATGTCTGATATTTAACTGTATATCAGATCTAAATATACGAGTTAAAAACTGCTACTTGACTAAATTAAAACATTTTAAATAACAGATTGGCCTATATTTGAATTCGACGTAGACGAACATAAATACACCTAATTTTTTCATACAAATAGGTCATCTTATAGAACGTATTTAAAACTCAGGGTTCGTTACCCGCGGCAGACACAGCCCAGATAGCCCATTGTGTAGCTTTGCATTAAAAAAAAAAAAAACAACAATAATAGTTCTTACAAAATAGGCCGACATGGCTAGGTGGTTAAGGCACTCAACTCGTAATCTGAGGGTCGCAGGTACGAATCCCCATCGCACCAAATATACTCGCCCTTTCAGCCGTGGGGGCGTTATAATGTGGCGATCAATCCCACTATTCGTTGGTAAAAGAGTAGCCTAAGAGTTGGCAGTGGGTGGTAATGACTAACTGACTTCCTTCTAGTCTTGCTCTGCTAAACTAGGGATGGCTAGCGCAGATAGCTGTCGTGTAGCTTTGCACGAAATTCAAAACAAATCGAACCAATCTTATAAAATACGTTTATATAAGTAGTTTTACCTAGTGGGGCTAATCAGAATAGCTCAACTCTCTAAACTTTTTATTGATCATATGAGTTAATGTGTTGAACTCATTGTTAGTTTATTTATAAAACTCGCCCAGTACAAGCAAAATAAATGTTAACATTAAAGGCGAAAGAACACAATAAAGCTTTTACTTAAGCCAGAATTTCCTTGTATACATAAACCTAACTGCCGTAAACCTGTATATTAATTACTGAGCGTTTCATTAACAGATTAGTAGTTAATCTTCTAATTATTAACATCAATGTATGTAAACCATTATAAAACAATATTTTTAGAATATTTTGAAACGTTCAATACATTAGCAGGTTTTTATGTGTTTTAGCCCTATGACAGAAATCTCGATGTCGGAGATGGGGAATCCGGTTCGTGTCTCCGATATCACAAAATATTCCCTGCACTTTAATCCATTGATTTGTTATAGGAGTGACAGTCATTCCCTTATCGTGGATGGTGGGATGCTACAGCTAGCTGTTTTCCTCTGACCACTAATTAAAAATTATGGACGGTAGCAGACAGCCACAGTACTTTTGTCATAAATAGAAATATAAAAATCGTTGATGTCGGTTTTATTTCTGGGGTTACACTTAATGTTGAATGAATAATTTTATAGTTCAAGTACGTTATGTATATTGCTTGCATTTAGTTTTACAATTTAATTCTAATGTATGCTGGTAAGTTACGATGTAACGTAAAATATAACGACAATTTTCTACTACACATGATAATGCATGCGCCACAATAAGTGGGTGGAGCGAAAATACTATAAGGATTAAAAATGAAATTATCCTTAGTGACAGAACTGAAGAAACTTTTTTATGAGAAAGAAATAATGCTCGCCATGATTAAGTTATATCAAGAGCGTAGTAAATACACTGACGATACAAAGACTAGGAAAAGATAATTTAGTAATAACAAGATTAAGCAGGAAAGACTTGAAAATACGAAAACCGCTCACACGATCTTTGGTTACAGAAATTAAACTAATAGGGCAGGAAATCCTGATGAAATGAAGGCTACAGACAATTTTTGTAGAGGACTAAGCGTTAAAAAAAGTAACTAACTTACAATCGAGGTGCCATTCTAAACTATGATCGTTATATATAGGGTAGAGCTCTTTCTTCTATCCACACACAACAGCCCTGCGAGAACGATCCACAAGAGTCAATGGCTTTTCGTAGGGACACAAATTACCTCCCCTTCCCCAGCTCCCAGAACCAGTCGAACGATTAAATTCTGTAGAAGCTGATTCCTTCATGCGCTGCCCCCATTTCCTGAGCCCGAAGGAAAAAAGAAAACCTTCACGTTTCACTACTACCCCCTCTACCGACTCATTCTTTAAAATGCATTGTGTAATTTATGTACTTGCACCACTCAGGCTCCAACACAATTTAATCCCTTCTTTTTTTTCACAATTGTCCCTAACCGGGGTGGGGAGTGGGGGTAGAGGAGAGGCCGTTTGTAGTTGATAGATCATGGACAATATATTGAAGTTCACATATGGGGAAAATTATCACATACGTATTGCTTTAGACACAATGTTTTCTACGCCTAATCTGAATACGAGACATTTCGATTTTAAGTATATGTATCAGTAGTGTGTGACTGTATGTATATGCGCATTCCATTTAAAACATCCATGAAACATACAAACATTCGATAACAGACAGGAAAAAGGCAGATTTTTTTCCATAAGGTAAAAAGAACGGTACGTTCCAAACTACATCGTATGCCAACGCATGTATTTGTCCAGCCGCACAAATACAGACAATACCATAAACGAGAAACACAACAACAAAACACCAACAAATCATCTAAAGTAAAAGACATTTCGGACTTAATTTATCGTGTGTACGTCTTGTACGAAACTCCGAATTATAGTGTATCTAGGAACCGCTCGTGTGTTATATTACACGTGTTATTTAGTTTATGGAATAAAACATAAATTGTTCTGCTAGGCCAAACTGCATGTATATGTCTAGTGTTTCGCTCCTCGTGATTGAGTTTTTCTGTGTATGTGTGTGTGTCTTCTTAAAGCAAAACCAGATCGGGCTATCTGCTGAGTCCACAGAGTAAAATCGAACCCCTGATTTTAACATTATAAATCCGTTGACTTACCTTATACCAGCGGCGGACTGAGCTTTTGTTCATATTATTATTTAAACAAGGATAAGTTACGGCTAACTGATAAAAAGTCCAGATAGTGCTTCATTTAGCTTTACTAAGACAATAAGTACTGTACAAAACAACCTAAGCAACCCGAAAAGTATGGTAGGTTTCTGTATGAGCAGCATTTTCAGGAGATGCAAGACAGCAGAGAAACTTGTGTCAACTGTCAAAGAATGTCTACAATACTGAAACACAGTTTTATTCACTCTTCCTTCCTACGATTAGTAAAACAACAGATTTATCAGTCGTTGAAGCAGTTACTGGTTGAACACTATTCAAACCTGATTTATACACATCCTAGTAAATTTACACGTTTGTCCTACTCCTGACATGTTGTACCACGTGATTAACACAACTCATCACAAACATGTGTATTAAGAAAAACTCAAGGTATCAAGGTCTACACACTTTGTACTGATGTAGCACCGAAAGAGTCATCATTAAAATTTGCATTGTATGTCATCAAGCAGTGAACTTCTAGAATTCACACAACTAAAAGAGAGTTAAGATTTCGTACTCGTCAATTATTATAGGATCATCAAATAACTTTGAAAGTACACTTCTCTGTCTGTCCATCAACAATCATAATATTAAAAAGTAAAATAAATAATTAATTAATTATAATAACACACAAATGAAAAGTTAACTATAGAACCTGAACTGCTAGGTCAAAATCTGCAAACTATAGATGAGAGCATAAAATGCGCTGTCTTTAGCTCTTGAAAACTGAAAAAAGAAACATTATTTAAAATGACCTATGACTTCGTGTTATTATACTAAGTTTTTCCATAATATTATTTTTACCTCTGACAATATTTGATCAATGTTTTAGATGAACAGTGGCTTGAAAAGGAAAAACAAAAAAAAACTTGCCTTTATGATTCCATATATTTCTCCCTTCTTGAATAAGATGAGTGACATTTTACTATCACTTCCTCTCCTTGGATAGGCTGAATAAAATGGTACTATCACTTCCTCTTCTTGAATAAGCTTGATGACATGGTACTATCACTAGCTCTTCTTGATTGAGATTAATGACATAATACTATCACTTCTTCTCCTTGGTTGATCTGAATGACATAATGCTATCACTTGCTATCCTTGACCGAGATTAATAACATGATACTATCACTTACTATCCTTGACTGAACTGAATGACACAGTGCTATCACTTCCTATCCTTGATTGAGATTAATGATATAATGCTATCACTTCCTATCCTTGAATGAGATAAATGACATAATGCTATGACTTCCTGTACTTGACTGAACTAAATAACACAATGCTATCACTTCATATCCTTGACTGTAATGTATGACACAATGCTATTACTTCCTATCCTTGACTGAGCTGGATGATTTAATGCTATTATTTCTTCTTGGCTGAGATAGTGACATGATACTATCATTTCTTCTGCTTGGCTGAACTGGATGACATTGTACTATCACTCTTCTCTTTTTTGGTAATGCTTATCAAATAAATCGTCGCTTAATAACAAAGCTATTACCTGATTAGTCTTAGGTAAACTGTGGTATTGTTACAATGTTTTAACTATTATGGGATGTTATACAGTGCGTTTTAATCAGTCGAAATTCTCATAAAGTGATATTTTAAAGCTATTATAGACTTTACAGATTTTAGCTATTATGGGATGTTTTTCAAAACTACTATGGAATTTTATACAGTAGATTTTAACTACTATAGAATATTATACAAACTGTTTTTTAACTGTAAGGGATGTTAGTTTTTTAAACTATTATGAGAGGGTATGATTTTAATTATTATGGATTATTATAAGTTTGATTTTAACTTTTTAGGAATGTTATTGTGTTTTGATTAGCGAAAATGTTGAGACTAACAAACATGCAATTTCTGATTTGTGAAAATTGTTATACTTTGTTACAAAATAGTGAAAAGCTACAACATTCACATAAAAATGTGTGCAAAAACAATTTTCTCCTTATGACGGGTTTATAAACACGTCACTTAGCAACAAAACTATCACTTGATTGTTCTTAGGCCAACTATGATGTTTATACTGAATGCCCTATATTCACATTGATTTGTTTGAAAGTTTTTTTTTAATACAAGCCTGTTATAGTTGGTGATTTCTTTATAACTTCTGTGATATAACAGCAAAATAGTTTAATTCAAAAGTTTTATGACATTGAATTGTGGCCAAAAACAAAATAAAATTTATCACGTAGTGTTTCGGCTAAACCTTACGTTAGTTCGTGTATTAGGTCTAATGCTTAATTAAATTAACTACAAACAGCATTCGGTTATTAACGTTATAGAACCAATATGGTAAAAAGTGGTAAATAAATGTTAATTAATATTCTTTTGGTGTTTTAAACACCTGTATTACTTCCTGATCTTAAAAAATTGTGGTGATTAAACAATTACTTCATGACTGATGAAAGAACGAAGATTAGGTTTCCCGTAATTTTAACGGATGTTTAAAGTATTATTGTCATATAAGCCCACATTTTCCAAACTTGCCTAAACAAATATTCAAATACTTACCTCCTCCAAAATGTCACCAACGGGCAAGATGGCAATTAAATGACGTGAAAGCTTTATCTGTTTTAATACATCGTTTGTTCTTGTGTGGATCTCTTTATTAATTTTTCTTTTATTTGTGCCTATAGCTTATTTTATCCATTTACAAAATTATCATAATTTAGTAAGTATTAGAAGGGCATACCATTAGTTTTAACACCATTCGTTAATTATTACTAGAGCTAAAAAGAAAACTGTTCATGAAATTGATTTTAAAACTTCTTGAATTAATACAATCTTAAAATGAATGATGTTTGATACAACATTTTAGATAATTTTGACAAGAGATATAGATGAAACAAAAGACTCAAATTAAAGGCAGTATACACTGGATTTCCTCAAAGCTGTTAATACTGTTCTGAAAGTTAATATCTGCATCGCAGATATACGTGCTTATTTTTCTTTGCTAACAATCTTAATCAAGTTTGATAACATTTGTATTAAAAAAAATTCATAGACACAATAAGTACCTTTATTCATTAAAATAATAGCATACTTCATTTAAAACGATGACAATAAGCGTAATAATTAGAAGGAAAAATACTTCCTTGATACAGCAATAAGAAGAGAATAAAACTGTAAGAATATATAATTTTAAAAAAGGGCTAAAATTTAGTCTAGAGATAGTCACGTCAGTGTTCGGATATATTCTAACTGAGAGATACAAGCACGATCTTTGTAGTATTTCCAACACATTTATGTAATAAAAAAATTAATCAATGAACGCTTCCAAATGGTAATTTGTGTACAAAATGTGAGTGTTTTCATGCAGTATTTTTAAAACTAGGATATAGCACTCGATGAACTTTGAAACAGAAAGAAGTGAAAATATAAAAGCTAGTATAATATTATTATGCAATCGTCTTACGAAGTAATGAAAATACAGGTAATCTGTGCGATACTGTATAGATGCTTTAGTAGAAAATGTTTACAATATACCTACGATCCCAAATATTGAAAAAGAAAATCAGATCACAGTGCTTTCAGTAATTTTACGAACAGCTATTTGTTTTACAAAATTGAAACTTACTTTTAGTTTAACAGTTCGCCTGAATTATCTAATAAACAAGAATGGTGATCCTTTTGTAAATATAAAAGTACGAACCAAATAAATCTTTAACAGTTCTACGGAGCCCAAAATTTAAATTGTTACAACCGATTCGATTAGGCCTAAATACTTCGAAACTTGCGAGTTTGATTTATTTGAGGTTGAGCACAAAGCTACGCAATGGGCTATCTGTGCTCTGCCCATCACCAGGGGCGTATATTTTTTATACCCTATGGGCGGATGAATTTTGCAACCACTTATGTGAACTATTCAATTTGCAAATTGGTAATCTCTGATTATGTGAACCTTCAGCTGTAAACATGCAGTCACAGAGTAATCTTGTTGCCACGATACTTGCATGTATACTTAGGCCTACTGACTGATACGAACTATCGCTTAGATCGAAAAGCTTAGAAGCACGCTTATATTAAAGATGTACATTTCGGCTACTGAAAAAGCCTACATCTAGGCCTAATTATGTGATTCGATTGGTAAGAACACGAGAATCACAAAAACAAACACACAATTTGTTGGCCTGTGATGCAATAAAACAATTCAACAGACTAAACTGTAGAGAGGGGGATGATTGTATGCACCATACCCCCCATCTAAAATGAAGGGGGTGTACACTCCCTATCCTCCCCAAGTTCTACGCCCCTGCCCATCACGGGTATCGAAACTCGATTCTTAGCGTTGCAAGTCCGCAGACATACTGCTGTGTCACTGAGGGAGGGCGTGACAAAACCTTACAAGAAAACAGCGTTTGATATTTGTAACACAGTGCGTAGCATCACAGTACAACGTACAAAAGGCGTTTCTTTGTTTGTTTTTGAATTTTGCGCAAAGCCACACGAGGGCTATTTGCGCTAGCCATTCCTAATTTAGCAGTGTAAGACTAGATAGAAGGCAGCTAGTCATTACCACCCACCACCAACTCTTGGGCTACTCTTTTACCAACGAATAGTGGGATTGACCGTCACATTACAACGCCCCCACGGGTGAAAGGGCAAGCATGTTTGATGCGACGGGGATTCGAACCCTCGACTCGTAATCTCAGGCCTAAATGTGTGTGTTTTCTTATGGCAAAGCCACATCAGGCTATCTGCTGAGTCCCCCGAGGGGAATAGAACCCCTAACGTTATAAAATCCGAAGACTTACCACTCTAACAGCGGATGACTGGCCTAAAGGCGTTTGTTCAATGGATCTATGCAATGTAAGAATACTATGAACCAACAGCGGTTCTTGTTAGAGATTATTATTCATTTTTGTTGGTGTTTATATTCAAATGAATGTTAACTAGAAAGAAATATTTACATATTTCACTTTGGGCAAAAAACAAAGTATTATCTAGTGTCATTGAAAAACAAACAAACATCCTTTATAGTTTACTGGTAAGCATTGTACTTTCATTCAGAAATATAACATCTCTTGTTTGTTTCTTTTTCTTTTTCACATCTTAGTAAACCCAAGATTCGAAAATGCACATTATAATTATTAAAGATAAATCAGAAATGTCAGAAACATGAAACAAAATATTTTTAGCCAGAAAATCGGAGTGATTCTGATACTCTTATCCATATTCTTTCGGAAGCAACATTATGTTATATGGCAGTTAATCTTGATTCACACTGAAGAGGTGAAATGATAGGTGTATTTGTTTGTTTTATTTTTTACTGAACTACTTAGTTGTTTTAAACGGATAATATTCTTGGAGATCATAAACTTATTATATAACTGTTAATTCTGCATAAAGGAAGAAGGTATATGGCTGGTTGAGATGCTACTCTAGCTGAAAATACTGCAAACAAGTTATAATCAGTTAATGATCCAATATAATTTATCAGCTTTTTAGTTTCATAAAAAAATAAATATTGTAAATCATATGATGAGTGGAATTCATCTCAATAACAATCAGTCTTTCAAACTGTATTATAGTAACAATGTGCACATTTCATACTGTTTGTTAAATAATGTTCTCATTGTCTTCCCTAAAATGTAATTTAGTGTTCGGCTTGCTTATGTTCACATGGTAAACACACTTTTAACATTCATCCCATTTATATTGTTAATATCAGCCTTACGTTCGATAAAATAAGGCTGCTTTATAACCTAAACAGAACAATACGTTTATACAGAAAAATAACGAAACTCGATGTACGTGTTCATATAGTACGGTCTTATAATAATTTTAGGTCTGTAGTGCCTAACACCACACCCACCTTCGTACAACATACATATTATACAAAGACACGGAGTGTGATAAATGATGTACACCTTCCCACAACACTGTTATTCTGAAAGAAAAACAACAAAAAACACAAACATTGTAAGTTCAAATGTAAAAAGGATGAGTTGTTCTCATATTAATAGATTCAGCAATAGTAAGTTATCCCTCGTCTTTAGAGAGCTTTCCTCTACGCTTATCAAATACTACGTAAATTTGTGTTATTAATAGCTAAACTAAAACAGTTTTTTCCAAATCAGTGAGAGCCCAAACCCTCAAAACATTAAAGTTTTCATACCTTTGTGTTTGCTTTTTTTTTGGGGTAGGGGAGTAACACTCCTAGGATAATAAAATTTAGTGTATTAGTTCTCAAACTATTGAGGTCATCTACACCCTTGTGCAAATTAATTGAAACACGACGGAAAATTACGATTTTTTTCAATTTTTTGCGTTTTATTTCTGAGAATCCAAAAATTACTCACAAATTAATACATGATATGACTGCCTTTATTTTTCAGAAGATCATTAATCCGCTTTGGCATCGAGTCCACGAGTTGACTGAATCTTAACTAATTTTTCCAGGCCAGTCCAGCACCTTTATTCGCATTGTAGTCATAGAATTCTTCACAAGTTTCGATGTGTGGCACGGAGCCAGATCTTGCTGAAAAATGCCAGATCCATCTGGAAATCTCTTTTTCAATTCTGGAACGACTCTTCTCTGCAAAACTTCGATGTACTGTGGTCTACGATATGTAAGCCTCTGATGCCATAGTAGCTGAAAAAGCCCCCAAACATTTTCTTCAACATCATCTTCTTTTACGAACTGATTGATGTGAGATTCTCGAAGTTTCTCACCTGGAGATCTGCGAACATGCAGACTTCTTTGACCCTATACGAAGAAACGAGTCTCGCCAATGAATAACACCTTCCTTCATTGTTCTTGTATTTCAGATCCCATTGATACCGTTTTCTCTTCATTGAGTTGGTAAGAAGTTGTTTTTTGACTGGTCTCCTTGCCCTTCTAACGCAATTTCGAATGACGTAATATTCCTCAAAATTTCATCATATATCCCAAAAACAGATCGACCGTACTGCAAAACACAGGTAATGACGCCATCTGTGTAAGAAAATGACTATTAAAGGAAATCAGCGGGTCCAACGAGCCTACACCGGCCGCCATGCTGAAAATATTGTAAAATGACCATTTGTTTCGATTAATTTGCACAAGGGTGTATAATAAATTTAGTTTTAAGATTTATATATTTCTTAGTCACAATTTCAAACAATAATGTATCTTAAAGTTGGGATGGTTTTTTTAGACATAATCCTGATTCAGATTTTGTAGTTTTATCTAAACATAGCTGGTAATATTTTTGATGATTTCATTATTCTAATTCATGTGAATCTGCATATTCTTTGCAAAGGAATAAAATCAAAATTGACACATAACTTGGAAAAGATAAAAGATTTAATTGATTCTTGTTGATATTCGTCTAAAACTGCTATATTGTTTTGATAATTGTTATTTTATGTCCACATTTAATGTTTGAAGAGTACTTTAATTTAAAATTGATGAATTGCAGCATATAAAAAAAAAAATTGCTGTTTTTTGTTTTTCTGATATTTGACATAAATTTCAATCGACCTTCTATAAACAAACCAGAAGTAATTTTTACACACACACAGTTTATGTTTCGAAATAAAACCATATTAACCTTTTTTTAAAACCTAGTTATCTCACAATGCTGTTTTACATCTACAGTTTGATTTTTCTCACGATTAATCATCTTCAAATTATCGAGAACGTATTTTAAATCTATCTTATGCAACCATTATAGAAATACTAAGGGATAAGTCAAATAATGCATGAAATAAAGTAAGTAATAAGGTTCATGAGAACTTACCACCTACTTCATGGGAACTTACCACTTACTCTTAAAATTTTATCATGATGCTGGTGCGTTTTTCAGCGCGTTTAATTGTTGTTGTTGGTAGTTTTTATAGCAAGATAAGTATTAATATATTTTACCACAATGTAGAACAAAACAAACATTAATATGAGTTGCAACAGGCATTGTAGTTTATATAGTGTAAGATATTTGTGACTGGTTTACAAAATACTAAATCTGTCTTCATTGTAACAAATATTTTGTTATAAAAATTGGATGAACGATTGAATGGTAAGTTTATTTATTTTTTTCTTGTAATCAAATTCTCAAATTGTTTTATCGTTAGTAAATGTATCATTATATGTGCACTGAATGCTATTAAACAAAGAGCCACTACTTCAACTGGTAACTCAATAAGTACTCTTAGCTAGCGCACTAACTCTACGTTTTTTGTTTTGTTCTATTTTTACGCAACTAGCCTGATAAACATACTTAACGAAGTAAACGACTTTTTTTTTGCTACTTATCAGTTGAGCAACCAAATAGTTTCCTTGCGTTGAGATAAGTCTAAACTCAACAATCTTACTTAGATAAATAAAGTACATGTACTAAATCACAATGGGTGTGAATGTGATTACTTCTCAGTGATGTTGCAATAGTCTCAGCCATTTTATACTTAGCCCCTAGTGTATGAAACTGCTTGTGTCAGCATAAAAACCTGTATTTGTTCCTTACTCTAAAATCAAATTTTTTGTCTGTTTTACACATTCAAGTCACCAACAATGAAACAAAAACCTGCATGAATTCTTTAGAGGGGAATCTTATGTTTTGTCTAATATTGTTGTTTTCATCTGTTCTACATATTCAAGTTAGTAACAACGAAACAAAAACCTGCATGAATTCTTTAGAGGGGAATCTTATGTTTTGTCTAATATTGTTGTTTTCATCTGTTCTACATATTCAAGTTAGTAACAACGAAACAAAAACCTGCATGTATTATTTACAGGGGAATCTTATGTTTTGTCTAATATTGTTGTTTTCATCTGTTCCTCATATTCAAGTTAGCAACAATGAAACAAAAAATGCCTGTATTATTTACAAGGGAATCTTATGTTTTGTTTAACATTGTTGTTTTAATCTGTTCTACATATTCAAGTTAGCAACAACGAAACAAACCTGCATGTATTATTTATTGTACACTCAAATATTATGCCAAACGGGTTGTTGTTTTAATTCAAATACTTTGTTATTTTGTTCCTTTCTTTTTAACTGTTCACATTTTCAAGCCATCGTCAACAAAACAAAGACCTACATTTGTTCTTTGTTATTTTCGAACTTCATATTAAGACACAACGCTTCATGTATGTGTGTGTATATATATATATATATAAAAGTAAAAACACTCAAACATCTTTAACAGCAAGGGTACTTAAGTGATAAATCATTGTATTTTAATCGATCCGTTTTTGTTATTATGACTTGCCATACATCTGTTAAGAATGATATATTAAATCGATATCAGACGTTGGTTTTTAGCACTGATCTCATGTAGGTAATGTGCTTTGACCAGAATTTTATATAGTCCGCTACTGTTTGCATAATTAAGACACAAAGTTAAATTTCTGTTTCTTTTTTCGGCAATGGCTGTCATCCATATATGTGCTAAAATACATATTTAATGCAGTGCCACGTCACAGTGGTAACTACATAACAGTATTATGAAATTCAAATGATTCTATCGAAGTTACCTTGGTGACTTAAGGACTATTTATAATAAAATCCAGAAATATAGATAATCTTTTTTAAAAGGTATATTTTTGTAATAATTCATATAAACTACTTTCTCACAACAATAACTAGTGTGTAGAGTAGCTGGCTGTAAACACTTGTTAACTTAAAAGATTAAAGTTATTATTGTGTGTATAGAAGTTGTAACTAGAAGAGCATGTTTATGAATATTTTTTGTAGAATGTTGGTACTCCTATAGATATGACATGGCAAAACAACTCGTCAGATGTCCCTACCTTGATAGAGACGAATCTTAGACATTTAATTAATGACAGGAAATATGTACTGCAACGAAATACCACCTCCCCTTAAAAAAAAAAAAAAAAAAAAAAACGTAAGCCAGTTTCTTTGAAATCTTGTCCTACAACTATTTAGTTTAGGTATACACCACAGTTTGTGTTAAGACACATAACTGTTACAGCCCCACGACCTCGTTTTCTTTGTCGATTTCAAGTTTTTGTTTGTTTTTTTACAAACACAGCTTGTGAAACCTTACGGTTGGTTTTATAAAAAAAGAAATGAAGTTCATCTTTGCCTAAATAAAAATAAATTTGTTTTTTTCTCGTTTCATTTTACAGTTCTTCAATAAAGTAATATGTATTTTACCTTTGTAAGATAGAAGTGTTATATTTAGTCGCCTCTTGATTCTGAATCTAAGGTAAAGAATGTGGTTTGGTTTGAATTTTGCGCAAAGCTACACGAGGGCTATCTGAGCTAGCCGTCCCTAATTTAACAGTGTAAGACTAGAGGGAAGGCAGCTAGTCATCACCACCCACCGCCAACTCTTGGGCTACTCTTTTACCAACGAATAGTGGGATTGACCATCACATAATAATGCCCCCACGGCTGAAAGGGCGAGCATGTTTGGCGCGACGGGGATGCGAACCCGCGACCCTCAGATTACGAGTCGCACGCCTTAACACGCTTGGCCATGCCGGGCCTCAGGTAAAGAATGTGAAAAAAAATTACAGTATATAAACCTCTTATTACAAATTTAGGGGCTACTGGTTTGTATAACAAAGAACTTTTTAAAACCTGTTATTTCATGATGGCACTATATATCTCACCCGTTTTATAACAGTACCACATAACGTTAGATTTTTTAACGTATTTCTAGTTAGAATAACTAAATATTCGTTAAAACAATAAATAAATTTGTTTTGTCCAATCATGCCCGAAAAGGTTAAACTTGTTATTTTTATAGTTACTCAACTATCTAAACTTGGAATATCTTCTTCATTTTTATAATTATTAAAATATTTCAGCTATTATTATTTCATGAATGTTCCTCGCATTGGGGTAAATACATTTTCAAATGGCTTCTTTTTCATTTAAAAATTAAAGTTTGTTATCTTTAGGTAACTTGCTTTCATAAGAAGTTAATATTATTTATTACGTTAATCTTTCTAACTTTCCACAGATGTGCTTCAAAACGTTTGTCTGATTTGACAAAAATAAATTTGGTGTAAAATGTCATAATGCGATTACATATCCCCCGCCCCTCCAAGAAACGTTATATTTGTAAAAAAAACAAATTTCAGCATAACAACTTTTACTTGAAGTTGTTTTCCAAAGTATGAATGAGAAAGACTTAGTGAGAACGTACGCTCTCGTTTGTTTGTTTTTTGTAGTTAACAGAAGTTTAATCGACTTCCATTCAAGGCAAAACATTTTTCTTCTTTGACGTCTGTTGTCAACGTCATGACTAGCAATTTTCTTGGCTCTGTACACTTCAAAACATATTTACGAATTTTAGACACAAACTGCTTACGTTATGAACTAAATAAAACTTAATTCAAAAGTAATATATATAAAATAAAAAGTACTCTTTCATAAAAAGAAGAGAGTAAAAACGATTAATCCTGTGATAAACCACTGTGACATTAATACTGAGCCAGTAACTATGTTATAACAATGATCATTCACAAGCTAAAACTGTTTAGGTGTCAGGCATAATCTCCATTAAAGATATAATACCCAGTGTTTTTCAAAAGGTAGAGTGGTTTTAATACTTTTTAAAAGTCATCTCAATTTTGAAATATATGGTGGATTTTACGAAAAAAATCAGAATAGTCTGAGGTTCAACAAGCGTTTCAGTTGTTGTAAAAATAAATCTTTAACCTGGATCAAAAATTTTGTTCACAAAAGTATACGTCTACGTAATAACTTAAATGACATCTACAGTGTTTTCTTTACAGTAATCCTACACTTATATAAGAATTTCAAGAACATGCTACACTTATGGCACTCTTGTGAATTATTCAGCCAGACAAGCTGTTGAAAGTATTTTGTTTATATATTTTTTTGGTAATTTCAATGATAGTTCACATTATAAGATATGCACCTGTTCCTTTGTTTCACTTGAGCTCCAAAATCAGCTTGCGATTTTTATAACATGTGATACAACACATGTTAAATGAATTAGAAGCATTCAGAGATTTTGCAAATTTAGGTAAATGTCTTCTCACGTGCCACGTTAGTTTCTTTTATTTAAACGTTTTTCTAATTCTTATTCGATCCTTATGCATTCGTATAAATATTTTTTATCACACAGTCATCTCATATTATGACTTAGATTAGAACTCTAGTCTTTCCACACATTGGAGTTAGAAAGAAAGAGGAGAAGCGAATGACAGTTAACTGTATTATCACAAAAAGTACACCTATTTACTTAATTGTACTAATTGTTTGTCGTCGGCTCCTCATCACACACATCTATATGTGAAATCCTGTCGGTACCTCTTTCTCAATTATATATCACAAAGCAAATTATTTTCATATCGTCGCTCATCAGACACTACAGTATAAATATCCAAGTAAATATCATTAACAGGTAACCCCCCAAAAAAAAAACAACAAAAAAAACGTAGTTTCAACAATCAATTATATGCTGTTAACTGTTTGGAAAAATTAATATTCTAACGTACAGAAAAATTAAAAACTGTATACATAGCTGTTGAAAATGTCATTTGGCTGTATTTCCATAAAAATTATTAAAAACCTTCAGACAAGAACGATCAAATGTGCGCCATCTTCTTCAATTTCCCTCACTGACGTAAACTCTTGTTTCTTGTCAAATATTCAGGCTTATTTCATGCACTTGATGAACTCCAACTTCAATCAATAATTACTGAAACTCTTTTTATGAGTTAAATTACATGAATAAAAACAAACTACAATAACACTATTTTTGTGGCTATTGAAATCTTTATTGGCCATTCGGCATAATCGGAATCAACATTTTGTACCTTTAGGAAATAAATATAACGTTTCATATAAAATAATTGCCACTTCGCTGAAATGTCCAACAATAAATACCTTTCCACAATTACACAACTTACTGAAAGCCTACTACATATATACACAAGGATAAAAATGTTAATAGTTCTGTATAGCTGTTACAGCACAGAAATTTGTGAATGGCCTACAGTAAAGAATGTTGACAACGTTTTATATATATATATATATATATATATATATATATATATATGTGTGTGTGTGTGTGTGTGTGTGTGCGCGCGCGTAGAGATAGAGAAAACAACTACATAATTTCTATGCATTATGACTTCAGGTAAGTTTTTGTTTCTAATTTAATAAACTGACTTCACTTTCTTAAAAGTTACAATAATACACATAAAATGACAGAAGAATTGTTGTGTTCTGGCTTACACAGACGTAGATGACAAGCAATTTAAATATCTGGAAATCAAACTGTCCGAGAATCGAAAGGCATTAATAGCGCGAATCAAGAGCCCTTTTTTTGATTTTTTAAGTCTATGAAACTTTTAATAGTTCCTGACTCAGTTCTCAAAAACGTTATGTTAAAAAGAAAATCAACAAAAGTTTTGATTTTCGTATAGTATTCGATTAATTTGACCTCAAAAGTTTAAACTCGGTACTCTCAAACAACAAGAACAATAAAATTTAATCACATGATCCGCTGTTTTGTTTATTTCTTGTCTTTCATAATATTTTACATGGCGTCGGTAACTTTTATGTCTAAATTAAGGGTTTACTCTTATCTGTAATTCACGCATGCCTTTGTTTAAATATCCTAATAAAATTAATTCAGTTTGTCACTAATCAGTTTTATAGAATACAAAGTTGACATCTAAATCCAATTTCCCTCGCTATGTTTACAAAAACTAAATACCAATCACTTCATATTTTGTCTAATATATATATATATATATCTAAAAACCTTACATTACTTCCGTATACTGGCTTCATAATTACGTACTATATGTACTATTGTTTCTCATTCCCTAATGCTGAATAACTAATTCTTGTTACTTTCTTAGCACTCATACATAGTTCTAATTTAATACACCATGAGAAGTATGATAATTTATTTACAACTGATGATAGATTAACCTTTGAGCCATGACTTTACTAGCAATACACATGGTTACTGTATTTTAAACGAAATAGAGTTAACTCAATTGAACACAAATTACAATGAAACAATTATTTCTGTGCTTAAAATAGTTATGGATAAGACACGTGAAATGAAGATATACACAGAGACAGAAAAATTTTACTCACAACCTCCTGACAAATTGCAAATGTGAAAGTATTTCAAATAGAAGTGCTTAATACGGTGCCTAACGAATACAGTTTTTACAAAATCTGAGGCTAAAAGTTCCATAAGTAGCGTGGTTGCTTACTACGCAAAATGTTGTTTGGTTAGTTGAAAATATTTACAAGATGGTGTTGCATTTACTGAAACTGAAAACTTGAATGTTACAAAAAAATGGATGTAAGCGATAATGAGGTTAAATGCTCAAAAACTACTGTTGTTTTAAAGAAGTTAATTAAAGTTCATAATAGATGTATCCAAATTGGTACGTGGATGAATCAGCATTTTAGTTGATTTGAAACAACCGAATTCTTAAATATTCACAAGGCTTATGAAAAAACTGATATTGTAAAAAATCCTACCGAAATATTCATAATACTTTCTGGTATTTAGAATACTCGTCAGATCAAAAACCGTAGGGAAAAAAAACACACATCAAGAAATTCGAAACCTCAAGTACTTTTGAAATGTAATTCTCGCCTCTCTAGCTAATTTCCAAAAAACGTTCGGGTTGTTGAGTTTCTTCAGTCGTGAACTTTTTCATTAATTTTTTTTTTCATCATTCACCTATGAATACAATTATGACATTTTGGTGCTTATAATATTTAAATAATTTTATAAATAGCGTAAAACTTTTTTAAAGATTAATTTTAGTGCTATTTTAAACATGTTTTTAAAATATTATCCCTAACAGTAAGGTTTCTAGTTGTACATAATACAAAAACGACAACTTATGATATTGTACCGACTCACACAAGGATTTAATCCATAATTTCAAATGAAACTTCACTTCAAACAGTAATAACATGTACTTATTTCTTGAAATTAAACTATTATTAATATTCTTATAAATTATAATTTAAAATTTTGAGGTTTCATTTTTTGAGAAACATATGTGTAATGTGTGTGTGTGTGTGTGTTGCATATTTAAAAAAAACTTTAAAATTTCGTAACTATCGTACATATAAGCATGGAACAAAAGTTAAAGCATAGAAATTTACATATATTACGGCCTATTGCTTTTCAAAGCGTTTTGCCAGAAAGCTTGTGCTTTCATACTTTGTCTCTATTATTACTAACTAGCCTTTTTGCTATGTTAATATTACAACTAACGAATAAAGCATGTGTAATCCACTGCAATGTACGCGCAGGTCTTGTGCACATTAACAACTATTTAGGGAATATGACAGCCTTCAACAGAAAAAGGCCCTAGACGCAGCATAATATATATGTATCCAAGTTAAGTGACTTAACTTACACGGTTCTCGGGCATCTAGCCGCAGGGATTTACAATAACTAAAACATAATAAAATGGCATACCTCTCAATAACATAATCATTTTTATTTGAACTACTTTCACTTTTACTTTACGGAGGTGATAAATTACCATTCTAAAAAGTTGAACTAGCTCTTGAGTGTACGTGACTAATATCAAATCAGGAAAAATGTACAACTAAAAACGATATTAACTTAACAAGTATATTGTAGTGAAATGTAAATTTCAGGTTTGTGTAAACATTATCAGTAGAATTAAGTTAATGTGGGACCTATTTGAAAATAATTAAAAATGCCAAAGTGCTTTCTCGTTATCTAATCGTAAAAACAAACTGAAATATAAGCTTACTTTTGTTTGTCGTTCTTAATTTTCCAACTGAAGTTAATTCTCTTATGTTCAAATCCTCAACGTTACCGAAACCGTAAAGCAAGGAAATCCTTTTCCAATTTTTTACAACATCTTCATTACACAAACTACACAAGCACATGGACACACGCACTCAACTGACTGATGACCATGGTTCTTGCAAAGCTGTGTTCCCCCTTCAATTGGAACCGTGAAAAACGCATCAAACGACGATCTTCTGAACTCAATGTTGTTAATTCCACCGGTTGGACAAATTACTCGAGTAGTCGCTAATATTTTCACACTATTCGTAACATCAATTTTTCTCCTTCAAAACCTGTCCAGCTTTTGTGGAAGTTAGCAGTCCGAGTTGGTGTCCAAAAGACCCTTTTCTGGCGCCTTCTCTGTACTGAGGGACCTAATTGTTCGTCGAGGGACACATCGACATCCTGGACTCGACAATCGACTGTATCCCATTTCACATATCTTAACACAACCTTTCAACGGCCAGTAACAAAGTAAACAAGGTAACAAAGCAGAGAGCACTCCTAAACTTGCCCATCTCTCACACCTCTGTTGAGGATGACAGGAGCATGGCTCATCTGCGCAGGGCACATCGTTGTCTAGCTCATAATCCTTTGCACAGTGGTAAAACACACCTTTCACACAACACATGCATGAACAACAATCCACAATGGAGTCCGCCGAACACAGGTACTTGTCTTTACAAATCCATTTGGAAGGGAGAGACCGAGGTTTGCGACAAGACTCACACTTACACCTACGACATTCGTGACAGATTATGGACTCAGCGTGACTATCTTCTGAACTATCAGAGGTATCATTTGGTACATCTGTGAGTTTTTCCTTCTTGAAAGAGGTCACAGTTGGTTGTTTTGTCACAGGCAGCTGTGATCTGAGAAGCCCAAAATTCTGAGATAAATTCCGCGTTAGGCCTACAGTGATATTATTACTTGCCTGAGCTTGAATGATTTGCCTGTCTTGAGAAGGGACTGGAAGATGGACTGATACCTTATGATCATCCTTCTCAGTTCTCAGTGGTGTGTCTGTATACACATTTTCTTTTCGAACGCCTCCTGGCCTTGGATGTCCTAAAGTAACAAAATCACTTTGCACGAGAGCCGACGGCGGTTGCTGTGCACGTGCCGCCGGGAACCCCGGCTGAGCCAGGAGACTTGCAGACGGTGGCACTCCGCCATTTTGAGCCATGTACCACAGCTCAGCTATTGACTCTTGTATCCATACAGATGCCAGTGGCTTAAACTGTTCTCTTTACTGTTTGTTACACGGACGATTATTTTGAAACACCACAGAGACAGTAGATACAGGCTCTGTAAAAAACATGAGAACCGTTAAGAGTTCGAGGTCAAATGCTTGAAAACAGCAATGAGTAAACTGCTTATTATCACTTGGCTCCTGGCCAAGCAAGCTAAAGCCTAGTATCACCTTAGATTCAGATAAACTTTTCTCAAACAGCTTTTCCAAAACTAGAAGAAACTCAATAATTACTGTGTAAATAAAAAAAATACATATCTGGATAAATTGCAAACGTACAAATTAGGAACAAATACTTAATTTTGCAACTAAACCTTACACTTTATCGACCTACAGACGCTACTGAGTAATGTGACTACCGAACACTGAGATCTAACGAACACGCGCTTTAAGTCGACCAACGGCAGGCTTCGTAGCTGCTGACGTTTTTATGAATGGGTGACATGTTAGTGAATGAATTCGTCACTTACCGTAGTACAACGGCGTTCACTTTGACGGATAAACAAGGCAGTATGTTCAACTTTTCCACATAAGTTATTTCTCCGAAAAGTAAATTATTCGATTATAATTCTGTTCTCTTGACTTAGTTTAATTACAGTTCTACCCGACTCAGGCGTTCGACTGCATGAATGGCTTTCCAAATATGGTTATCGTCCTGTAACTTGACACTAAAAGCTGGCCTCTCTCCTACGTCGACTTCCGGAAAAGTCCACAATAGTGTGTGAAGGGAAGATTCGAATATTTGGATGATGTGCAACAACTGAATGAAAAATATGTGCATCCTTTTCAGACGTAGCTCAATACAAACAATTGAAAACACAGAAACATTAGACAATAGGAGATGTAGTTCACACCAATATAGTATAGCAGTATTGAACTGTGCCTGGCATTCCTTGACACAATATTATATGTTTTTGCTACAAATGCTTTGTCAATATTTTACTAAACCCGCTTATTCAAATCATATATACACAGATAGAGCTTTGATAACGCAAAGGAAATTCTAAGTTAACTATCATTAAATTATTGTACATTTTCACTCTTATGTTCGTTCTAGTGATTTAAATATTAACCGAATGTTTTCTCCCCACATTCAGAATTTAAAATAATTTTCTTCTAAAAACCAAAAGATAATGAACTGACACACTATTAAACCAATAACCCATTATAACGTGAATATATAAGTGACAGAAACAGTGACGTACAGCTGTTCTCATATATTTGTATTATTTGTGTTCAAATTGTGTTAGTTAAGGGCATATAGAAACTTCTTCCGGCTCTTACTGAAACTTGCCAGTATAGTCGCCTCCATCAACAACGAAGGCAATTCATTCTTATTAAAAATAATAGTTTTGGTACAGTTACATGTTACATCTGACTGTAGCAGGTATATCATTAATAGGGTTCACAAGAAAAATTGTTTACCCAAACCACAGGTTAGTAAGCGATAATAAAAGATATAGGCCAGACTATTTATTCTGTTATCGCAGTTTTAAAAGAAAATACAGTTGTAAACTGAAGCCTTCGAATGTCATTCATCGATAACGTTGCAAAATTTTTAGTTTAGAATTTCGCGCAAAGCTACACGAGGACTATATGCGCTAGTCGTCCCTAATTTAGCAGTGTAAGACTAAAGGGAAGGCAGCTAGTCATGACGATCCAATAACAACTCTTGGGCTACTCTTTTACCAACAAATAGTGGGATTGACCGTCACATTATAATGCCTCCACGGCCGAAAGGGCGAGTATGTTTGGTGTGACGTGGATTCGAACCCGCACCCCTTCAGATTACGAGTTGTGTGCCTTAACCACCTGGCCATGCCGGACCTACATTGCAAAGAGCCAGTGTTATCGTAATACATGAAAAAAAATACCCTTTTTGTTTTGTAAATAACAAAATATTATATGAAGGGACTATAAAATAATTATTATATTTCACAGTACTGAAAATCTGATTGTACTCTGTGGTCCTGTGGTAGAGCTCTGGATTTGGAGCTGGCAAGTTGGATTCGAATGCGTAGTTGTTTTATTAGTGGGAAGCTACGTGATCAACTGTCTGTACTCTGTCCACCGCGGGAAATGAAATCCTAGATTTTTGCTTTCGAAGTTCATAATTTACTTCTGACCTACCTGGGAGCGGTTCGAATTCGTGCAGTACGATAAAAACTTCTCACGCTTTAAGCTGTGTTACAATAACGACAGTCAATCCCTCATCGTGGATTAGGTAGAGTGGCAAATAACTTTAGCAAGTTTGCCTTAAATTCAATATAATTGTGTTTATAAACATAGAACGTAGTTGTATATTCGGCCATCATGTTTTTGAAATTCACTTGTGACGTAGAAATCTACACAGTATTCATGCAAAGGAAATACAAACCTTTTAGAGATGTGTGTGCAGAGCCCACCGTGGGGAATCGAACGCCTGATTTTAGTGTTGTAAATTCGTGGACATACCGCTGTACTAGCGGAGGACTTTTGGAGATGTATTGTATTGTAAATGTAGTGGTGATGTTTTTCTTTCACGATTTTAAGCCACCATTGTTTTTGGTATTAAAACACAAAAAGCATAACTTCACTTTAAACAATATTAAGTTGAAGTAGTCGCTATGTAAGTCATTATTAAACATGTTTACAGTTTAGAAAAGTTATGTGAGAAATTATAAACTATTTAAGAAGGTACATACACAGACAAATGTTTACCTAATAACGGCATTTTAACGACAAATGGCAGGTAATGTGTAAAATGTAAAAGAAACAGTTTTTATCAAACAGAAGTGCTTTTGAGTATCTCAAAGAAATGGATAAACTTTAGATTTATATTCTATACTTTTTGTAGTTTTTTTGCAGAGCCATCTACCGTTACAAAGACTATAGTTACTGAAAACACTCGTTACATAGTGACTCTAATTATTTCTTTGTGCTGTACCACCAAAGATACTCGATTGTATGATATGCGTCCTAAAACGTTTTATTGACTGACAATCTTACACAGACATCTTTAATATGTCACAAGTTAGAGTTGTTGATGAAACAAAGTTTCGCAATAATAACATAATATTATCACTTATAACCCGTGCAATCCTGCCTTTACTGTTTTTTCTGTTTTAGAAGTTCGCTCAAAGATGCTTGAGGGCTATCTGCGCTCTGCCTTTACTAACCTCACGCTATACATTAAGTTTTTAAGATATGGCTATGATAGCTTTACCATTGTCGTCAATTAACTTACATTAAAAGAAGTATGCTCTAATAAAATAATGTGATTTGGTTTGTTTTGAATTTCGTGTAAAGCTACTCGAGGGCTATCTGCGCTAGCCGTCCCTATTTTAGTAGTGTGAGACTATAGGGAAGGCACTAGTCATCACCATCCACTCTTGGGCTACTCTTTTACCAACGAATAGTGGGATTGACCGTCACATTATAACGCCCCCACGGTCGAAATGGCAAGCATGTTTGGTGTGAGGGATTCGAATCCGCAACCCTCAAATCACGAGTCGAGCTCCTTAACTACCTGGTCATGCCGGGCCAAAATAAGGTGAGATAAGGGCGCGATTCCAACGAACATACGCCTAAAGGTGCAGATTTATAACGAATAAAAGTCGTGTGTGAAAATCAAACAACTCCTATTTAATTAATTTTAAGAGTTACTATTAACTTTTACAAACATAATTTTTTCATAAGACATAGCTCTTCTTGTTTAAAATGTACACATTTCTAGTTAAAATTATTTTTATAAACTGTGTTATGATTTCGAAAAAAGTTACTGTTTAATGCTTCATAATTCCATTGTTAGTGCAAAATCACTTTTCCCTCGGACTAAGCGTGTGAATTCACACATTTTTAGATGTAGTTCGTGTATTAGTAAATGCAACTATAAAAGCCTGAGACAAAAATATTAAAGCAATGCCTTAACTAATTATAATTTCCAGAATTACTCAAAAACATAATATTTTATTGGTTAAATAACTACTAATGCATAATTATTAGAGACGTTTCTCCATTTTATTCCCGTACAATGTTTTAAAGTGTGGTAACTCATTAAATTGAAATTTTACTAGTTTTCTGATTAAAAGTCAGTTCATAGTGTTATTGTTTTAATTTAAAATAACTTGTCATGTTATTTCGAATTATCGGAAGCGTTTCCGTTTAGACGCAGCATAATTATGCACATAAAAGTATAAAAGAAAGAAGCTTTGTTTGTTTGTCTTTAAATTTCGCGCAAAGCTACTCGAGGGCTATCTGCGCTAAGAAAGAACTGAAAACCTATTAAATAATCTACGTGACCTTTGTGTTGCAGTCTAATTCTAACGTGCTAATTCAATTATTTTTTTATAGTAAACGTCCTGGCGGCTGACTAATAAACTACAAAACCAATAATTGAGAGAATGACAACAAAACTAGTCCTTTCCGTTTATTTGTTTATTCTTCGCTCAAAACTATTCGAAGACTGTCTGCACTGGGGGTCGATCCTTTAGAAGTGATAGACTGGTGCAGTGGTTCCCAACCAGGGGTGCGAGATAACATTAGAAACATTTGTTTTGACCATTTTCACCTTTATTCTTAAATAAATAATTACTGTGAGGGGTGCAAGAACATATTGACATTTTTACGGGTGCGGGCATAAAAAACGTTGGGAACCACTGGGAAGATAGTCAACATCACCTACCACTAACTCTTGAGTTGATTTAATCGAATAGTGGGATTGTAAATCCAGCATACCTGAAAGTACGAGTCTTTACGGCGATGGGATTCGAACCCGCAACCCGTAAATTATGAGTGTAGTACCCTAACTGCTACGCCATAACAGGCCCAGTCTCATCCCCAGCGTTCGCCTCATGAATGAAACTAAGACAACTACAAGCTCGTGGCTTGATGAAATAGACAAGAACAGTTCAAGGAAAACGGTTAGCCTGAGGCCTTACCTACCTAGTCTGTTTTATTTTATATGCACGAGTTCATTCATTCATATTCCTATAGAAACTGAATACACGAGACAGTAGTCAGTAGATTGGTAATTGATTAGTTAATTATTCCATAAAAAAAATTTAAGTAAATATTTGTGACCAGCAAATTTCATTATCCGTAGATGGTTTTAGGATCACTGAGTTCTTTATTTATTGCTACCAGATGATACAGACTAGCTGTCCTTGACGTCGACACAGCACGTGACCATCTAACAGAGACATATGTTAACGTTACTTCTAGGCACATGGTTAGGTCTCCAAAGTAAAATACTTTTTTCAACAAATAATTGATCCTACTTGCATTTAGTGCTTGATTTGTTTGTCACTAATAAATTAAGTTGAATTCATTTTTACCATTAGAACTTTGTATGGGAACCTCTTTATAATATTCGGTTACGGATGTAGTTGCGGTGAAAGTGATAGCGGTATTTCTTGAACCGAAAAATTGATTGTAACTCGAAGTTTCAAAACTTTTGTCATTATATAACGTTTCTTTTTTCTTTTCTTGTGCTCCCAAAGTTAGCTGCTATACTTTTAAATTTATTTTAAAAAATGAAACTATTTAGTAACAGTGTTTGGTTTGGTTTTTGAATTTCGCGCAAAGCTACACGAGGACTATCTGCGCTAGCTGTCCCTGATTTAGAAGTGTAAGACCACCAACTCTTAGGTTACTCTTTTACCAACGAATAGTGGGATTGACCGTCATATTATAACGTCTCCACGGCTGAAAGAATGAGCATGTTTGGTGTGACGGGGATTCGAACCCACGATCCTCGGATTACGAGTTGAGTGCCTTAACCACCTGGACATGTTGGGCCACAGAATGTTTGAGTCAACTGTAATATTGAAAATTCTGACAGTCTTTCAGAACGAAAACGAGTACAATATCGGGCAGGTAGTTTAAATCATTTATTTATCAACAGACTTGATGAATTCCAGCAACGATGCAAGATTGAACAAACGTCTTTTAACATAAACACTCGAATTTTCTATTTTTATTCGTTTTGATGTGCGTTTCTTCATATGAATAGTATCAGTGAATTAATCTCGTACCCAGTGAATCGAACGTATCATAGGACATTTCTTAGTAGTACAATAGAGTAGTTCATTCCACATCCTCAGGATGCTCTATTAAGATTTTATTCCTATTTCAACTACTTAAATACGTAGCTCGTAAAGCCTGTCTACGACAAGTCATTATAAAATGACAGGAAAGAGCTCGGTAGTGAGTGATAGAAAATCTGACTTTCCTGTTTAGGCTACTCGGTGCTGTTGTGCCTGATTCTTTCAAGTGAACAGAAAGACGACAACTAGATGTTTCAAGTTCCATCCATCAATTAGGATACATTTTTATAATGAGGATGATAAGCTGAATACAGTTCTTTCCCATCATAATCGATTGTTTTTCTGTGGATTTAGATGGGTGAAATATTCAGGTAAAACTTGTGTATTCAAAGATGGTTTCGTTAATGAAGTGTATTGTTAGATTCATATTATAAATGCTGTCTCAGGAGGCATGACTGCGGTGATTTTAGTATTTTATATACATTGTAATTAGGAGTGAATTAGTCCTTAATGAGAACGTCTATGCACTATGGCTAACAGAAAAATTCACGAAATTTGATTTTAAAATTTTCAGGCGTTTCTGATATTATTTTACGTCGTTTCTCTGAGCAATATCCTATCAACTCGATTAGCTCAACCAGACCAGAGACTCCTATACTTCAGACACCCATTCCTTATTATGAACTGTGGATCACATGAAAAACAACTTGTCGGTAGAACCTTCTATTTAAATTGTTTAGTCTTTGCCAAATAGCGAGTTGACTCATAAACACACCTGCAGCTGAAAAGACATTAACTCACCAACTCACTAAACTCTAGGCCACGCTCGGACAAATATTTATGTGTGTGTGTGTGTATGTTAGTGTACAAACAATCGTAAAGAATTTATTTGACAACAGTTTAACATCTTTATGACGTTATGAACAATAGTAGCATTTCGCCTTTAAGCTTCGTTGAACTCAGTTCGATATTTAGTAAAAAAGAGAAATATTATTATTCTTTTTTTAAATCGCATATAAAAATGTGTATTTATAGGTTATGTTGTCGTTGTTTGAAGTTAAGCACAAAGCTACACAATGGGATATCTGTGCTCTGTCCTGGTTACTAGTGTTTTTAAGTACGCAGATACGGTGTTGTGCCACTGGGAGGCTCATAGACTATATATAATAAAACTAAACGTTTAACATTGTATAATATCCTACTCTCTAACTTCAAACGTTAAAAATCTCCCCCAAAAACCTTCTTTTTTTTTACAATATTAATCATTCGTAGAAGAAATCCCACAAATTACAGTACTAGGTTAAACTTTCTTGTTTTTTATATTCGTAAAATTTATTTTTTATACGCAAAGTAGTAAATTTTTAGGTGTTTTCATAGTTACAGAATTGAACTGTATGATTGGCTAAAATATGTAGAACTAGCTGTGATACATCCTAGCGAAAAACTCAAACATTTCAACTTATAAAGATTGTCGTTATGTTTTCAATTTGAATATGCCATCTAGAAATTAATCAGTTTTATCTATTTCTCTTGATAGAGGTTTTAGTTTTAAATCTCCCAAGTCCGGAAAGGGATTGACAGAAAACAAGGAAACTTTTGTTTCTCTTCAGCCTCGACACAGAGTTTTTAAGATTTAATCAGTTTGCTAACCAACATCTTTTCCTTTTAAAGACATCCACTGCTCAGACCTTACATGACAGAAAAATATTTACATTTTGAAAATTTTCGTTTATCATTTCCAAAACACAATAACTTTTGAATTTGGCCTTTTTCCTGACAGGAAAAAAAATCATCGAATTGTGAAAGTGTCACGAAATGTAGTGGATGATTCCCCCTTCCCTCATTTCATACCAAAATTTACATTTTGCCCAACCTGAAACATTTTTGTTTTTCGTGAAAGTTACATAAAACACGTTGCTAAATTTAGTGTAATTCGACTATAGCACTTTTTTTTATGAATAGATTGGGTCTTGTGGAATATACAAATTAAGACAAGTTCATTGTAGCAAGTTACGTCATTTTTGTTTACATCACGTACTTAGAAACACTGAAAATAATAAATGGATTAGAAATTCATCTACTTTTATAAGTGTTTTCATTTGTCAAGAAATGTTTAAACCTATGCTAGATAGATTTCTGCTTGCAGTGCAGATTTCCACCATATTTACATTTTAACATATGCGATTCTAGAAAAACGTGGTAAACGAGTACACATTGAGGCATTATCAGTTTGCACTTTGAAAAGACTGTTTGAAGTCGAAGGCCAAAATCAACGCATCTTTATCATATCAAATCACGTGATTTTTCCGTACATGTTTACAGTATTGACAAAACTTTGGCTGAAGCAACGGTCAGTTAATAGGTCTGACTATTTGCGTCTGCCTTTTCCATTTTTTATGTTAAGTGTTTAAACCATTTTGATATAAAAACGTTAAAAATTTCTAAAAAGAGTATCGGTAATTCGTATATTATAATCTATGTGTGTCTGTTAGAGTAGATTACAAATTTGTTTATTTTTGACAAACGACGATTATAAAAGATACCTGGGTTTATTTTTACTTAATTTTCATCGCAAAACACAAACACTGTAAATATTAATAACATTCTGCAATTTTTCCAAATCTGGTTTAAATGTTCTGTTATTCGGTGCAACATGGTAAGTAATGAAAAAAAAAATCATTTTTATGTTTGTTTGTGTTGGAATTTCGCACAAAGCTACTCGAGGGCTATCTGTGCTAGCCGTCCCTAATTTAGCATTGTAAGACTAGAGGGAAGGCAGCTAGTCATCACCACCCACCGCCAACTCTTGGGCTACTCTTTTACCAACGAACAGTGGGATTGACCGTTACATTATAACGCCCCCACGGTTGAAAGGGCGAGCATGTTTGGCGCGACTGGGATGCGAATCCGCGACCCTCGGATTACGAGTCGCACGCTTGGCCAGGCCGGGCCGGAAAGAAAAAAATAATAAAATAAAGATATATTACAAGGTTCATATTTGAAAGCTATAAGTGTGCACTTTTTTTTTAAAAGCAGGTACATCGACGTTCTGTTAGTGGATAACTAATAAAGAAATGTAAAACATTTAAAAATATCTTAATCTAAAAACAATAATATTGATTCGTAGTTCGTTAAAGAATTATAATTAAACGATCATGTCAGAACAAGTTTTATTCAAACATGTACAAAATGACATAGCTATTTAACATATATATGTATATCAGTTTTGACATTTCAGGACCGATCATAGCCTAAGCGTTAACGTATACGAACTGTGAATCTTAGGGTTCGTGGTTCGCATCCTGTTGTCACAAAATATGCTCTACACTCTCGGGCTATATTAAAATGACGGTTAAAACACTGTTTGGTTAAAAATCAAACAGGAGTAGCCCACGAGATGGCAGTGAATGCTGAGTTTCTTCCATCTAGTTTGTCAGTTCAAAATTAAGAATTACTTGACAAGAGGGAAAGCAACCAGTCATCAGCATCTTACTATCCACGCTAAGAAGCTGACTGTCGTTTTTATAACTCCCCCGCAGTTTGAAGTGGGGGGAGATACTTTTGTGTTATAAAAGGGATTCGAACCTTCTTTCCAGCTCCGAAATACAGAGCTCCACCATTGGGAGGAGGGGTGGGTGCAAACTTCCCATATGCAATTCATTAATATTTTTACTGTCAAAATGGAAGTATTCTTAAATTGCGAGTTATTTATTGAATTTCTTCTGTTTGGTTTGCCGTTAAAGTACAATGCATTGAACTTTTAGCTGAATAGTACGTCTATGTTGTTTTCGCAGCTTGTTACCTTTTCGTAATGATAAATTTACTAAAAAATCACTGGGAGCGAGTCATAATATAGATCAACCTTGATTACAGGTCAAGTCCCATAGTTTATCCATATTAAAAGTTTAGGGTCAGCGAGAGTGTAAGGATTTAATGTTGCTGGACTTTTCTGTCTAACAAAAGACAGTGGTAGAACTAGACATGACTTTACTTTGGATTTTACCAACTAGAAGGCTTCACCGTTAACTGCCTAATATAACAGCAACCAAAACTATGAGACACGTTATTTTTTTTACTTCCTGTCGTTTGTTTGTTGTAGTTGAGCACGAAGCTACACAAAGGGCTGTTTATGCCGTGCCCACCACGGGTATTGTAAGCCGATTTTCAGCATTATAAGTTTGCAGACTTACCGTTGTGCCACTTCCTGTCCATATCATCAACAAAAATACATATATATATTTCGATTTAATAAGATACAAATAAAAATAACTTTCGATCAGAGTAATTTAATACGCTTACAGCGAAATTCAAAATCAAGCTATCACTCCTATAACTAATTAAATCTACGTTTTTGGTACATTGTTTTGTCAGTTAGGTGCCTTCGCTGTTTACGATATTTTTTATCATAAGCACAATGATATCTCACGAGGGTCGGCTAGCCTGGGACACTAGTTGTTGTTAAACTCAAAGCTAGAGAACGTATTATATGTGCTTTGACCACCACGGATATCGAAAATCAATTCTTAGCATCAAAGCATGCTGACTTACCACTAAATCACTGGGATCATTCCTAAGTACGTATTTTAAACTAATAATGCAAAACAATGTTTAAAATAATAGTATAATAATAAACTTTAAATTAAAAGGTTTTGGGAAGTTACCAATATTAAATAAAGTTACTCGAAACGTTTCAGGAGGTCTTCATTTACTGAAGCTAAAATATTCTAATCCAAGGTAACTAACTTACAGAAAATAAGAAATTGATGTTTTTTATTAAATTTTTCAAAGCACAGCATACATGGTAATCTTTTTTCTTTTTTTTTTCAAAATACCGAAAAGGTAAAGAGTCAAAAGAGGTTTGTGGTCACCTTTCTGTGACTCACGATAACGAGTTTTTATAAGTACATAATAAAGGATGATTAATGACATTCTGTAAAGCAACATACAGTCAGTTTTCCTACATAAATGAGTCTTAGATAATTATTTAAAACATTTTAAAACCTTCATCAGCTCTCGTATGTTGTTGCTTGCATATTGTGGGCTTCCAATTACTTTGATAAACACATACGCGTACATATATCTTTTACTTATTCAGTACAAAACTGCACAATAGGTTATATGAACTGTTTTGCACGAGGATCGAACTTCTAATTCCAGCATTATAAGCACTCAAGTTGAAGGTAGATAAAATATGTTAATTGTAAAAATCTATATGAGACTACTAAACCATATTTTTTCCTTACATAATATTGTCCTTTTTAAATTATAAATACGTCATATTTCTTAGTTTGTCGAATGTAAACGGTTTAGCTAATAATGATAAACAATAATAATGGAGTTGAAAATTAATTCTAATTTATGCTATTACAAAATATATAAAAGTCTAATCAACAGTGTCTCTTGATTCTCAACATTCGATCCCAGTGAAGAGCAGTCAGGAACATTGTGTAGTTGATATTCAAGGATAAAGTTCAGCTGGGATATACGTAATAAAGAGTTTCCTGTTTAAGAATTCCTGTCGTAAAATAGTGGAACCGTACAATGAGAACTCTGCCACATGTTCATTGACACTTGATCTATGGATACCAATATTCGGTCAAATATCTGCTTCAAGGATGTGAACTGCTTCATAACATGAACTGATCTTCTTTTTTTATTTTTCATTGATGGTACAGGTTTCAGTTAAAGACAAGTTAAAAATTAAAAGTTTCTTTCTATGCGACACATTGTGTGGTTGATAAAAGTAATAGATGAATTTATCTTAATGATAGATTTCCTGGAGAGATGTGAAATATTTGTCTTTTAACATATTCATGATACCCAGTGAAAACATGCAGAGTACTATGTGCAGATTCTCGTACAGACAAGTAAATATTAAAGATAAGATATAAACGAGAAGGGAAGTTACAGAAAAGCCTTCAAGTGATGGCGAATTTAAATAGCTTTAAATACAACTTAAAGATGTTACGACTAGCATTGGACAATAAAGAGAGTAACCGATACATGAAGGTTATATTGGCTAAGAGATAGCTATATGTTCTATTCAGCACACTGAAATGTATTAGTCTCAATGGGATCCATTGAAACCTGATAATATCCTATATACAAGATATGAAGTTACAAAAAAAAGCCATAAAATAGCAAGAAAATATAATACTACTCAGATTGCTCTAGACACAAGATACATAACTTACTAATCTTCGGACAGCTACGTGAGTATGAAAAGCCTGAAAAAAGACATTTAAAGGGTTCTAATAAGTTGGCGATCTACAACAAACCTGTAATCAGTGTTGTAAAGCAAAGCTATTCAAGAAGAAGCAGAAAAATGACTTAAACAGTACAGTACTCATGCAACTCTCAAAATAATAGCGTTTGTATTTTTGTTTCATAGCACTGGTAACATTTTTGCAGGGTATAACAATGATGAACTATTTTAGTTTGTCACACTGTGTGAAAAACCAAGACGAAACACTGGAATAGAAACAAATAAGTGAATATACCAAAATATAAACTACCCATAAAACAAAGCCAAAGAATGCTATTTCATAATTCAGCCTAAAGAACAGAAGCAGCCCAGAACTTCTAGTTCATCAGTTTGTTCGTAGTCAAGTACAAACATACTTTATGTATGTGATGGGCAATCTGTGATGTGCCCACCATCGGTATCGATGCCCGGTTTCTAGTGTTATAAATCTGCAAAAGTACCACTGGTTCACTGGTGGGTAGGGGCACAATACAGCAAATTAAACATTTTGAAGACAAATGATAAAAATAATTCACAATCTAAAAGAAAAATTATTCCTACCTAATGTGGATTACGTAAAAAGAAACCCTTTACAATACAGACAATTTCTCTAAGCTATAAAATTTGATAATTCTAACAGTTGCTTACTGAGTTTTACAATTTGGTATAGGAGTAATGCCATGAAGCAAAACGTAATATTAACCGTAATATATTATATACACGTATTTCAAACCATGTCATATTGTAACTTGTTTCTTATGTTGTTACATGGTGTAAATCGAACTAAGTGTTTATGGGTTTATGTAGGATTTTTGTTTGCTTGTTTTAGCGCAAAGCTACACATTAGGTTATCTGTGATCTGTCCACCACAGGGAATCGAATCCCGAATTTTATCATTTTAAGCCCACTAAAGGATTGACGCAAGTTATTTGGAAATTGTTTGTTTTTTAGAATTTCACGCAAAGCCACACGAGGGCTATCTGCGCTTAATTTGGAAATGTTTTGAATGTTACAAGAAAAACGGCCCGGCATGGCCAGGTGGGTTAAGGCGTTCGACTCGTAATCCAAGGGTCGCTGGTTCGAATCCCGGTCGCATCAAACATGCTAACCCTTTCAGCTGTGGGGGCGTTATAATGTGACGGTCAATCCCACTATTCGTTGGTAAAAGAGTAGCCCAAGAGTGAGTGGTGATGACTAGCTGCCTTCCCTCTAGTCTTACACTGCTAAATTAGGGACGGCTAGCGCAGATAGCCCTCGAGTAGCTTTCCGCGAAATTCAAAAACAAACACAAGAAGAACCTTTTCTTTCGAAGTAACATTCACATGCATATGTGTATTCTGGTTATATATTTATTTTAATACAGGAAAATGTGTATCTGAAGTCTAAATAACGATAAATATCTTCACTTTTATGGATAAATTTTGAGATACAGAATAAATCCAAGCGTAAAAGACGAGAACCGGAAATTCAGAAAATTTTGAAATCCTTTAAATGAACTAATATTTATATTTATTTGTAGTGTTCGGTTTAAGCGCAAAGAGATTGAACCCCGAATTGTAGCATTATAAGCTTCAACCTTATCATTGAGCTAGCAGGAGCTGCGTATTACTAAAGAAAACTTATTTTCTATTAACACGAGTTACTGCATAGTGTGACATTCCTAAGTAACTATTAGTGATATATATGTATATATTTATGCATCTCCCCAGTGGCACTTGGTATGTTTGTGAACTTATACCGCTAGATACCGGCTTTCGATACTCATGGTGGACAGAATAGAGATAGCCCTTTGTGTAGCATCGTGCTTAATAACAAACAACAACAACAACATATACATATTTATATTAGCATTTCATACAAAGTTGCATAAGGACTACCAACATCCGTAATTTTTAGATGATAGATTAGAGGAAAGGAGCTATTCAACAGCACTGACCGCCAACACGTAAGCTACTTCTCTCTACGTCGAATAGTGGGGCTTGACCGTCACCCTTTTTATGCAAAATGGTCCCGAAACGTAGATTACGTCTTTGCGACAACAAGCTGTGGACCACAAGTCCTCGTTCCTTACACGCTAGCAGATCAGCCACACCCAGCCGACCGCAAAATAGTTTGCGTCTGCTTTATTGCGATGTACAAAATTCGAGCTTTGTTTCTACTCCTAGATTTTATCTATTATACTTTGGATGTTTTTATTAATATTTGTTTATACACGCAGTTCTTGAAAATATACAATTTGTTTCTTAATTTACCGAAACTAGCCGCTTAAAAGAAAACAAAAAAAACGTCTATTCAGTCTATCTATGTATTTTTCTAAGTACAAATTCGACATGTGTTTAAGTGAACAGCATTGAAACCGACACAATCTTCTCCAGTAAATGACCGTTCTAATTTTATGAATAAGGAAAAACGTACTAGAATCACCGGTAGGTGTATGTCAAAAGGTACTGAGCCATAGCGTCCGCCCAACCCTGACTGCTAGCATCCGGTTGGACCGCCACGCGCAACTCTCCCGATGTAAGCGCGCACACTCAGTTCTGCTCGACGTTGCGTACCTGAACTGTACCACACAGCTGCTAGCACAGGATGTCCAAATTTGTTTGTTGTTTCGAAAGCAACTTGAACATCAAATACCCCAGGGGTGCGCCTATGAAGAACGGAAGTTGTAAATGGATTTTGCTCAAGCTGGGATCACTCAAGACACTGAGTGTTGCCATGGGAACGAGAAAACCATATACTGTAGCTGCAGCTGCCGTTTATTCTTTCACAGCCGAATGGGAATGGCTCTCTTGCAAAAAGTACTGTAGTTTAGTAATTTGGTTTTACCATTAATACTCAGACATTTATACATTTCAACACGGTGGTATAATTATAGAGGCCGTTGCTTACTTTATCTACAGCGCAAATAATTAACTTTAAATAATGTCTTAGTAATGTATTCCAAGAATACGCAGGAGTAGCAATAAACTTGTCAGTGAAAAAACAAAATTAATAATGGTCATTTAAACAATGCAATGCAATATCAAATTTGATTAGACTCATTCATTGTACATCAGTACAAACTATTTGAGAAACCACGTGAAAAGCGGTTGGACTAGAAAGGAATTCCGTCCGTATTTAGTATATAATTCATACACTTGTCCCCCTTGTCAAAACATGTTTGTTTATTGTTGTTTTATACCGTTGGTTTTTGTAAATTATATTACAGGGAAGTCTTAGCGAAAGACACAATTTAGTTGATGTCACAGATGCAGTGAAAAGTTCGGTGTTTTCATTTAGTGCATATAGCGACAGAAGTTTTTATAGGAAACATATAACATGGACAGTTTCGTAAATTTCCTAAGCTTGTTTTAATAAGATATTACATTTTTATTATTTTTATTGCTTATGTATAAAACAACTTTTTTAGTTCTTAATTTGATAATAGAAATTGTGATATTTGTACGCAGTAACTTTTGATATTGGAAACGGAAATGCTTCATACAGCTTTGCATGAAAATAAAGAGAAAGTGACCATAATATATAATAATACCCAAATATACTTCAGTGATGTTTTTATTTATTAGCATTCTTATATTTGAAGGGTATTTTCCATTTCGTTTTAATTATTTAACTCAAAAGTATCCTTTACTTAGACAGGAAATGATGAAAATAAAACATAATATTTGAATGTACAAAAGAAATTTGATCTTTAATTTCGTGTTAAAATCTACGAATCGTTTGTTTTTTTGAAATTTCGCACAAAGCTACTCGAGGGCTATCTGTGCTAGCCGTCCCTAATTTAGCAGTGTAAGACTAGAGGGAAGGCAGCTAGTCATCACCACCCACCGCCAACTCTTGGGCTACTCTTTTACCAACGAATAGTGCGATTGACCGTAACATTATAACGCCCCCACGGTTGAAAGGGCGAGCATGTTTGGTGCGACTCGGGCGCAAACCCGCGACCCTCAGATTACGAAGCGCACGCCTTAACGCGCTAGGCCATAATCTACGAATCATTTTGTACATAACGTTGCCAATACTGTTTATAATAATATAAACACTCGTCAGACAACAAGCTACCATAGGAGTGTGTGTTTTCCTATAGAAAAGCTGCGATGTTTACCGAGGGGAATCGAACCCCCAATTTTAAGCATTGGAAGTCCGTAGACTTACCGCTGTTCCAACTGGAAACCAAGAGAAGTGAAACACTAATTGATACCTTCATGGATAAAACAATGTTTTTGTTGTGTTTTTTGTTTTTTTTTGTTTTCCAAACTGACATTAGACAAATAAAAATGCATTATATAAATATTTAACGAGGTAAACTACCGGAATTATAGTAAACTCACAAGAAAAGTATCGGTCTGAACGAGAGAAACGAAAAGAATTAATTTTCTTTTCTTTTTTTTTCGTAGAAAAGCTAAAAAGCTCACATTTAACTGTTTTCAATTGCGTGAATTAATATTTTAATCCAGTATCATAATTTATATTTACAATTATTTATCTTATCTTCAGGCAATTAGATTTAGATTTCGCAAGCATGAGATTAGTAAAGTCTTGTGTAAAACCACTATAATATTATGGTGACAAATTATTAGCATATATTATACAATGGTGTAGGAAGGAGTTACAAAGTGGGGGTGCTTGACTAGACATGCAGATTGTACGATGAGAGATTTAAAAATCTGCTAAGAGCGGCTTAATCTAGGGGGTATGGGGCATATCTCCCCCCCCCCCCCAAATCGACATAATGATACAATTTACAATTGTTATACAAGTCAAATAAGTAAAAGTGGGGGGTGCTACAGCACCTCCAGTTTCGACGCCTCTGATATATTAAAGTTTCTTTTTGGTTTTTTTCTCATACCTGTTTCGAATTTAGATCCTACGCTCGTATACCAAATGTTCCATGTACACGTAGAAGTTAGCCTTGGTTTTATGCGCGCATGCGTGTTGCAGTTATTTAGTTATATAACATGGTACGTTCATAGTATACCAAGTGTTTATTCAACACTATTCTGATCAGAATGGAATTCGGGTGTGATATTACATTATTGAGGGGAGGGGGATAAAATCCATTTTTGTAAATTTAATAATATATTTTAATGTCGTTATATAAGACTTCATTATAATATTAATACAGGTTTTGACCATTACGATGACTGTTCGCTCCTGTGAAATGATATATCGTTAAAACGTAAGCTTACGAATAATAGAAATGTTATTAATGTGATAACAGTTTTATAATGAAAGTTATTTAAAAATAGAAGAGTATCATTCAATAAAATATTTTACAAGTTTTTACTTACAATATATAATATACCATGTACTATAATATGTTTTTAAACACCCGCATGATTATAATTTGACAAAAAAAATCATATAATATTTCCAACTCTATAACCTTCCATGAATTTACATAACTTCCATCCAGGGAATTGGTACGCCAGCTGGTCCAAAATAGTCTAATAAATATTTAACTACATAAACACATGCTTATAAATTAGACACTGTTATAACTGACCCTTGCAGGGGTTTCTGAATTCGTAAATTAGCCGGTATTGAAAATTTTAAAATGTTAAATCAAAGTGGGTCCCGGCATGGCCAGATGGTTAAGGCACCTGACTTATAATCTGAGGGCTGCAGGTTCAAATCCCCGTCACATCAAACATGCTCGCCCTTTCAGCTACGGGAGCGTTACAATGTGACGGTTAATCTCATTATTCCTTAATAAAAGAGTAGCTCAAGCGTTTGCGGAGGGTGGTGATGACACTGCTAAATTAGGGATGGCTAGCGCAAATAGTCCTCGTGCAGTTTTGCGCGAAATTCAAACCAAACTTTCAAAATCAAAGTGGTTTATTATTAGAAACATTGTTCAAGTTAGTGAACTCTATCGACTACAGATTATTTAAAATTATTAATGTAAAATAATTTACCAAAGTTAAAGTTACACAAATTAACTTTTTTTTGCTCTTTTAACGAATTTGAAGGAATTATCTGGAATATCAACCGTACTATACTGTGCATTTTTCCCAGGTGCTGGTTCTTACTATGTGTCATTTTATAGTCGTCATTAAATAGGGCTTCACACCTCTACCTTACATATTTCAGTATAGTACGTTTGTGTTTGGCGCTAATGCCAGAACTCCCCATAACAACTTTTGTTAAGGTGTTTGGTTTGGTTTGAATTTTGCGCAAAGCTCCTCAAGTACTATCTGCGCTAGGCGTCCCTAATTTAGCAGTGTAAGACTAGAAGGAAGGCAATCTCGTCATCACCACCCACCACCAACTCTTGGGCTACTCTTTTACCAACGAATAGTGGAATTGACCGTCACATTATAACGCCCCCACAGCTGAAAGGGTTAGCATGTTTGATGCGACCGGGATTCGAACCAGCGACCCTCGGATTACGAGTCGAATGCCTTAACCCACCTGGCCATGCCGGGCCACTTCAAAGTATTTCATAATAGGTTAACAAGGGTTATAGTGGTGCCTACAACTGGCATACTACACTCGTGTGCTTTTATCATAAAAAATGTACTCAATTAACTAGATTTTACATCATATTTAACAGAATATTTATTATTATTATTTATTAATTTAATATTCCACGTTTTATTAATTATATATTATGGAGCATGAAATAATTATTAAAATAAGAGTAATTTCGCGCTCTAATTCCTAGTTATTTGTTTATATGTGTGTGTGTTCATATCATGATTTGTACCTGCAGCCAGTAAATACAGTCAATCTTCATAGTGAACTATTATCATTCCTTCTCTTACATTCATTTGAAAAATGTATAAGGCGGGCAGTATTTGCTGACGGTAGTACATTTGCCTGCTTACCGTAAATTATTGGGGTGAGGTAACATCCCTGGGAAGAGAGAATGGCACAATTTCTTTCCTAACGGAAAAGCAATACAGCAAAACTGCCTTTTTATTATTGTCACATGATGAAAATATTCTTACACTTTATATTATTATTGGTGCCATTTTGTATTTAATGTGCCCTACTTTCAAACTTCCGTTATTGCCAGTGTCTTGTTTTTACCAGTGTTATCATTAACACACATCTTGTTACGTTAACGATATTATAGAGGATTAGTATTCTTGAAATTATTATTTATTCTTTATATAGCGCTTGATACTGACGCAAACACGTTAGTTATAATTTATCTATCTAGCGTTAATATCGGTACCATTATAATATCGAATTAATGCAGCATAAGATATCGACATTTGTTAAATTAACGTCGTCGCGCGCATGCGTTCTCTGAGGTGTTTTTGTCGTATGATCATGGTTTTAAAAAAATGAGCACTTCTTCTAACATGATGCTGCTAAGAGTAGATGTTAGGAGTTATACTTTGTTATGGAATAACGGGGCGAATCCAGATTTCTTTATTCGTTAATATACTTATCCTGTTATTAAACCTTATTTTTTATATATATTGACGATAAAGGTTTAGCCGTATGACAAATGGAACGCCAACTTCAAGGATCAGTTTCACTTATTTTCTCGTGCCTGCCTTTAAAAAACCTATTATATTATTTTAATATTTACTCTTTCCCTCCAGTTTCCTTGGGAGCATCTTCTTTCCCACAACTGACTGCAGACACAAAATAATAGCTCAAATGTGATATGTTGTGAGCTGGACAATCCACATCTGCTCCTAATTTTTAAATTTAGTTTTCTTACACATGTGAGGTTGCGTATAGAGGTTAAATCTGATAGATGGTATATCCCTGCTACTGTGTGGGTCCTACTCCCGGAGATACCTCTCCCAGCGGGACACATTTAACTGATCCTACACTGTAGCTTGTTCTCTGATTTTATTTGTGTGTCCTATGTGTACAAGTTATTTATTTTTAAATTTTGGTGTTTGATTTAAATTTTCGTTGCTGTTGCATTACATTTTCTTATACGTTTGTTGTTTTATGATATAAACTTACGCAATGAATTAATAGATAGCTTGAAGATAACGTGTTAACTGATAAATGTTAAACCTTCACTATTCGAACTTACGTATCTGATATTAACAAGATATGTTCTCATGAATAAAAAATTAAACACTTCGTTCTCTTATGTCTCAGAAAATCCAGACCTATCAATATAACAGTTCATTCTGTCTAACCGTAGGTTTTTTGTGTGTGTTCTTCTTATAGCAAATCCACATCGGGCTATTTGCTGAGCTCACCAAGGGGAATTGAGCCCCTGATTTTAGCGTTGTAAATCCGTAAACTGTTCTAGTGGGGAACAGGTTTTGTGAGTTTGGTTTTGAATTTCTCGTAAAGCTACACGAAGGCTATCTGCGCTAGTCGTCCTTAATTTAGCAGTGTAAGACTAGAAGGAAGGCAACTAGTCATCACCATCCTCTGCCAACTCTTGGGGTACTTTTTTGCCAATGAATAGTGAATTGACTGTCACATCATAACGCTCCCATGGCTGAAAGGGCGAGCATGTTTGGTGTGACGGTGATTCGAACCCGCGACGCTCAGAGTACGACTCGAGTGTCTTAACCACCTGGCCATGCTGGGCCAAGGGCTTGTGAGACTATATTTTCAAATAAACGCAAATTAACTAATATCTAGATAACAGACATATAATATTACTACAATTCCTTTAAACCTATCAATAAATTTGGCTATCTAGACGGATATCTGTCTCCTATTTGTGATTAAACATAGATGAGAAATCAATATATAAATATTTATAGCGTTATTGGTAGAATTATCTCAATACTTAACGCCAAGAGGTCTGCAGACATAAATACGAGGTGAGGAAAAGTATGAATCACTAAAACTGATACTCTACCGGAGTTGATAAAAAATAATTTCTGTATTTCTTATCTAACTACAATGTGATCGTACAGTTAAACAAACTGTTATTTATTTTGCAATGTCGCCTGTATTTTTCTATTTGTATTAATTTGAATGCGATTACGCTTATCTTTATTTCGAAAAGTTCCTTGGTTTGGTTTCTTTTGAATTTCACGCAAAGCTACACGAGGGCTGTAGGGACTGCGTTAGCCGTCCCTAATTTAGCAGTATAATACTAGAGGGAAAGCAGCTAGTCATCACCACCCACCGCCAACTCTTAGGCTACTCTTTTACCAAAGAATAGTGGGATTGATCGTACATTATAACGCCCCCACGGCTGAAAGGGCGAGAATGTTTGGCGCGACGGGGATTCGAACACGAGACCCTCGTTTAGAAGTACGTAAGATGCTACTTGTCATTCGCTAGTTTAGTTATAATCCACTGTACTTATCTATTGTAATGTAAATATCTTTATTGTTGATATTATAAATTCTATTGTTTTCTTATTAAAATATATTTGTGTTAAAAAAGAAAATTGTGTGTATCAATCGTTTTGGCAAATACCCTACATTTCATACATATTAACATTTAAAATTCGTTATATGAAATAGTAATACGTTAACACACGTAACATAATAAATCAGAGACTCATACGAAATAAATTATAATATGTACATTGAGTGTAACGTTAATTACTATAGACTTGTCAGACGCTTTGCTTAAAAGTAATGAATTACAAAATCGTTACATCACTGAAGCGAGCAAACAAAATATCTCCACTGAAGTTGTTTTTTGAATTTCACACAAAGCTACTCGAGGGCTATCTGTGCGAGCCGTCCCTAATTTAGTAGTGGAAGACTACTAGTCATCACCACCCACCGCCAACTCTTGGGCTATTCTTTTACCGACGAATAGTTGGATTGACCGTCACATTATAACGCCCCCATGGCTAAAAGGGCGAGCATGTTTGTCGCGACGGGGATGCGAACCCGCGACCCTCAGGATTGGGAGTCGCACGCTTTAACACGCTTGGCCATGCCGGGCCACCTACACTGCAATATATAGTTATTTATATATAAAAGCAAATTGAATTGCATTTGTGGAACACTCAAATTGGCAAAATACTGTACGACACAGTTAACCCTTCTGTTAATAAAATACCTAAACTTCGCTTCACTGTTTTAAGTAAGATAAATAAGTTTGGTTTAAAAATCAACAGCAAAAAACGCGTATTGTTCAAGTCTCAACTTGTTACGAAAGACCATTGGATTATAATATACTTAATACCAAAGCCGAGGATGCATACATTTTTCACTATTATTAGTAATAATAAATACATTTTTTTAAAGTGTTGGATCACAATAAACTTGATGCTAAAAGCTGTAGATACAAAATATATTTGTGTTGTTATCAAGAAGTAAAGCGTGATGGAAGATAAATGTAAATTGAAATTATTAGCATTTATAGTAATGTTTTTTTTCAATCTTAAACCTGTTATTTGATCACTTCTGTATCCATTCTTATTTATTATTTGTTTGAAGTATGACTAATTAATTAATATTAATTTCCAGTTTAAATATCTACAAAGTTCTAATAAAAGTTTCTTTGAAGTATTTACGAAAACGCTAACTTTGGCATTTCATTTACCGCGCTCTAGACGTTTAAAGTCGAGATATTCGACATATTTTCGTTGTAAATTTGGAAATATCTGAGAACTGGATCGTTTGTAACATTATTTACCGTGAACTGGAGTTGTTTTTTTAAAGTTCCATGCGCCACAAGCTGACGTGCATAAAAATATGCGCAAGAGAAAGCCCAAGGTAATATTAATTCAACCTCGGCCTCTGAATAAAACCAAGAATTCCTTTGGAATGATTTTGGCGGGAATGTACTCATGCATAACGCGCCACGTTCTTTGTGTGATATTTGTACGCTTGACTATAATTAGTAGTTGGATGTCCAGTTTAGCAAAGCAGTGTTGAAGAATTACACGTGAAAAGAGTGAAGAAAAAAGAAAGATATTTTGAGAGATTAGACTTGGAACATGTGGCGACGCTGAACTTCTTTAATTTATAAAACACTCTCATATCACCTGATAAACTAATAAAGTAACCTTAATCACACAATCACGATTTACAAATGATACAACATTCGATTGCAATCTTTGTGTTCGTTTTTATACAACTACTAGAACTGGCAAACTTCCTATACATTAAGCTGTGTATTCATACACAACAGAAAAAAAGAAAGAAAAAAAAAGCGTTTGAGATATTCTGTTGTACATTCTGAAATAACCAGGGAGGCACAGTTGTATTTTCCACACAAATTTTATTTGTTTACCTTTATTTTTTTTTTAAAGTCTTGACAGAAATACCTGTTTGTTTCGTTTTCTTTACAACAACATCTCGCGCCAGTGAACGGAAAAATGACATCGTGAAGTTCTTGGAAGTAGTATACTTTCGGAAATGGGGCAAGGAAGGGGAAGGGGCTAACATTCTGAGTATTTTCATGTCTCGTAATTTATAAAGATCGGATGGAAGGCTTTCTAAGTAAAAGTGAACATTAAAAGCTTTCGAATACTGTTGTCGTTAATTACGCAAAAGTAATACAAACTCCAGATTTTACAATAAAAATACATAAGGCACACCCAAGGTTTTTAAATTTCGTATCTAAAATCACCACCTTATTTCTGTAAAAAGAAAAGTGAACTATTTAAATATCATTTACTATAACGAAGCCATAGTTTTTAAAAAGACCATTTCTCATCAAAATTAATATCAATTTTAATTACATTTCATTGTTACAAATAATTTTCCTGATCATGAGTTTACTGAATTGGGGAAGAGAATCTCGGTTTGGGTCTAAATATTTCTTAGACACACAAATTTATGTTTTTGCCTTTAAAAAAATGTGTATTTATTTTATGACTATTAAACCTTTTTATTTCATCACCAGATGGTGCTACGTGAAATAATTCTTTGTTTAAAGAAATGAAAATTGATTATTATTAATTTTTTAATCACTCAAAAACTAGTAAACTTTAACTAACGAAATAAATTATAGTGTGGATAAAATTAATAATATTAAACAGCAATATCATCGAGGATAATAGAAAACAAATAAACTGTTACGATTTCTGCTAGTCTCAAAGGAATATTGTGTAGCATCTGAATATGTTTATAGTAAAGTTGAATTAATTGGTTCACACTTTACGATTTACCTTGGCTACTTAAACAGTACATCATATCGTAATTTCTCATTTGCATATTCTAAATTCCAGTTTTTTATTCGACATAGTGAAAAAAAGTATCTTAGTTTTTAGTACTCTAAGTAAATTATACTTATTTCGTTATATTCACAGTGTTAATTTTAAATATAGAAAGGTTGTACGTTATTGCTTTGGTTGAAATTATTAGTGTCAGTGCACAGATGGTTATCTCAGAATATTTGACCATTTTAAACGTTGCACAAATACTATATTTTCTTCCACTTTCCACATAGAGATATCAACAAGTTTAGTTTATAAATTATTTAATTTATACGAGCTCAACACACGTATTGTGTCTCATTTGCAGTTAGAACAGTCGCGTATGTTGTAATATTGTTTTCGCACTAATCACACATTGTCATATTGCCAAGTGGTTAAGACACTCAACTCGTAATCTGAGAGTCGCGGATTCGAATCTCTCTCACACCAAACATGCTCGCCCTTTCAGCCGTGGGGGCGTTATAATTTGATGGTCAATCCCACTATTCTGTGGTAAAAAAGTAGCCCAAAAATTGACGGTGGGTGGTGATGACTAGTTGCCTTCCCTCTAGTCTTACACTACTAAATTTGGGGCGGATAGCTCTCGCGTAGCTTTACGCGAAATTTAAAACAAACCACATTGTCATAGATCATTTTCTTTTGGTGTTACTGAACTTTGCCGTTGAAGGTGCCGCAAGATAATTCTATAGTCTTGTACTAATGTGTTCTATTGTGACCTCAGTCGTCTTCTATATCTTAATCTATGGAATGATCGAATGACATGGATAACAAGTGCAGTTTGGAAGAAATGATCATATTGTAATAATTATAGATATTAGAAGATAATGCTGTCTAACATCCCAAACATTAACTTTGTGACACATTTTCTAACATATGTCTTGTTACTGTGATTATTATTCTTATCTAAAAATTATCAATGTATTTGAGAACAACACGAGCTTTTGGTGTCATACTTTCCCGATTTATCATTTTGGAATTTTCTGTTTATTTCAAAGAGTGTGACAGCCTATGCTTCATTTGTATTTGGAATATCATAGTGTTTGTGCTTTTAGGATAATTTGCATTTCATAGACAAAGTACCTATAGATGATAGGAACAGTTCAATGTTGTGAGTGAAACATAATCGCAAGAATTAACAAGATGTATGAGAAGTTTTCCTGGGTTCTAGGCTTTCGCTACTGTTGTGAAGGGCTTTGTCTACAATTTCAAAGTTGACATAACTTCATGAACTAGGAACCTCCAGGACTGCTTATCTAGTTATATCCCTGAGTTTTGTGTTCGTATTATATAAGCGTGAACGACTAAAGGTCGATGTGATGACTTTTGGGCTGATTTTCCTAGAAGTTGGAAAAAGTCATTGGAGGACAAAATCTGTCACTAAAAAGTCTGTCTCACCTAGAGGTGAGATAGCAGGCATTAATAGCAGAAGAAAAAGATATGTGGAGAAGATAACATCTTCTCTATAAGTAGAGAAATGCTGGTGGAAATTATGAATCGTGGAGAACACCGGGGCTTCACAGAGCTAAAAGATAAGTTCGCTATAACAATTTAATCTCGTATCACTCGGAACAGGGATTGAGTGTTTACCGAAAAGGAGGGGTTCTTGGGCGCCAACAAAATTTCATGACCTTCATATTGTGGGTGTCTCAGATGTGTGTTAGTTGAGACAGAGGTAGAAACGTCTTGTTTATGCTGACCACAAACTTTCTGTTATCAAGATTAAGAAGATATGTTCTTTAATATATCTGGCTTTCACAAATGTTTCAACTCAAAGGAGAACAAAACTATTAAGGCTAAAGTTAGAGGTCCCTTAGAGAATTTGACCACTTATGTAAATGATATGCATTGCTTATGTGATAAACTAATATACACGTACTTGGGTATGCCTGAAAAACATGGTAGCATTTATTACAAATTAAATAGTTTTCAGGGGCAGACAGGTTCTTTTCACTCCAAAAATAAGTCCCCAATTTCGTAAGTTTCAGAAACAAATATTCTGCTCTTGACATTTGCTCTAAAATGACAAACAATAAATCTATGTTTTTCAGGCACCGTGAACTGGGTAACTGTATCCTGATTGCAAGAACAATAGATGATTTCATATATAGCAATGTGATAGGTTCTTATTATTTGACTAAATGAGCATGTGACATGAACCGATTGGATAAAAAGTAGCTTTTATTGTATAAGCGGTATACTGACATAATTCACGTAATACGTGGGCAGAAATTCGTTTAACTGATTTCCTTTTTAGCCATCGTTGTCCTTTTTCTTTCCAAGGAGATAACAATTCGTCTTCCTATGGGTGGTATGACTGTAAATCTGCATTTTGTGATAAAAGTTGACAGCATTATCTTCCAATGGTAGATCAGGTGATATTTCACGATTACAGCTTCCCATAGGTTTGAATGGGAGTGACCGTCACGTAAAAATACTATCTATTTTGGGTATGTCTCGTGTTAGCAATTTAATTAAGTAACACGATATTTAGTCAGAGTGGTATAAGATTTCAACTGGATCAGCCTGAAACATCATGTTGAATGGATCAATCAACTTGAAAATACATCTTGAGGAAGTATAGCCAGACTAATCAACCTAGTAAAGACGACTGTTTACCATTCATCAAATAAAGTACACGTGATGTTGACTTTTATAATAATAAAGACTGTGTTTATCACACTTTGTGTTTAGTCCTTCATTTCGACTCCCAGTGGCACAGCAGTATGTTTGCAGACTTACAACGCTAAAAACCGGATTTAGATACTCGTGTTGGGCAGAGCACGTATAGCCCATTGTGTATCTTTTTTCTTAACTACAAATCAACCAACCACTCCTTAGCAAAGACTCTTCCAAAAAAATTAGTTTACCTGAAAATATCACAAATATGTCGCGTCCCTTCTGAAGTTTATACCAATTTTGATGTTAAACATTTAAAATATGAACAATAAAAGTGCTTTCCGTTCATCATTAGATTACAAACGCTGAACAACAAAATTAACCAAAACGTTTTTCTGCCTAACGACAGTTGTTTTTGTTTTATTTTTAGGTAGGTTTAATCCGCTAAGAATAACAGATTTTCTCAAGACACAAGGAGAGTGTTATTAATCTGATAACTTAGGTGAATCTTCCTAATATATGTGAAATATTAAAAATGGACAAGTTTGGCACAAATAAATACAATATTTAATATTCCACAAACTAACAAAATATGCAGTGTACGTACCTGTGTAAAAAGAATCTTAGTCAAATTTCTGGTACGTTGTGCTTATTCCCACAGCTTTCACTCCCTAGACACCCCGAGGCACAGAGGTATATCTGCGAACTTATACTGCTGTAAACGTGGTTTCGATACCCATGGTGAGCAGAGCACAAATAGCTCCTTGTGTAGCTTTGTACTTAATACCAAACAACAACAACACTCCATAGGGTAGGGGTTCTCAACTTTTTCTCTTTGCGAGTCCATTGAGTACTGATAGTTTTCGCAGCAAACCTCTTTTAAGCAGTAATAAATTTTGTAAAGTAAAATAACTTTGGAAATTGTTGAATTTATTGAAATTAACGAGTTTTTGTCACATAAAGTATGTAACACGTTTACAATAAAATCTGAATCTATACAGCATAAACAGTTCCAATTTCCTTTCGTAAACATTTTAATACATTATAAGGAAATTAAAATATTGGCAAGAGCTGTATAAACAGGAAAAAGAAAATGATGTCATTACTGAATATTTCTCGTGAGTCCCTCAGAATTATCTCGCGTATCCCCGGTTGGGAAACTTTGCTTTAGGGATTGTTCTCTATGCAACTAAAATACGGTCGCAATGTGACGAACGAAGGCTCATAGTAATCTTTGTTTTCTTGAAGAATTGACCGGTTGTTAATTATGACCAGTATCGCACTGGTCAGCAAAGAATAATACAGTTGTTAGTCCTTTCAACTAGATGTTATATATTATTACAACACCCTCTGGAATAGAATAGACGTCATCTTCTAAATAATAAAAAAAAAAAGACATTCTCTTTCGTTCCAGCCTAGCATGGTTTGGTGGTTAGGATGCTTAACTAGTAATCGCGGGATCAAAACTAGGCGCATAACATGCTTACCCTTTCAGCGTGGAGATGTTACATGTGATTGTTTATTCCACTATTCGGTTGTAAAAAATAGTTCAAGAGTTGGTTGCCTGGTTGATATTCTTCTAGTCGGCAGTTCAAAATTAGAAATGGGAGCACATAATCCATGTAGCTTCTAAATAAACAAAACAAGCAAACAAACTCTTTTGTTTCATAGCTCAGGAAAAATTATACTGATTATTAAGAATTTACATCATAAATTTACTGAAACTGTGTTTTATGCTGTATCTTTCTATTTATTTTACGTCTTACTTTTGACTTTTTCTCTAGTTAAGTTTACAGTTTCCAATTTTATTAAAATGTTATACTTGTTTTCTTAGTGCATAGCTACTTAATAGGCCCATCGTGAAAAATCGAATCCCGGACTTTTAAATTCTAACTCCCTAATCTTACCAATGATCAATCAGAGGGCTTTATTAAAAAATATCTTTGTTTATACATTGGTAAAGTGTCAGACTTAAAACACTAAAATTTGGGTTTCGATACACGCTATAGGTAAAGCAGTTATAATCTGTTGTATAGTTTTGTGCTTAACAACAAACAAGCAAATAAACAACAAAATAAATGAACAATGAAAGAACAAGCGAGGCACTCTTTAAAGAGCACACCTCCGCCACCTAGCGTTGGCCATATTCAGCCTTCAAAAAAGGAAAAATCTGTCCGTCGTTATCAACGAACACGGACTATTTTTGGCAGGACAACGAGGAATAATATTCTACATACTTAAGTAAACCAAGTGTCATCCAAATCCAGTAATTTTTTTGACTGAGTTATAATGGGAAAAAAATTAATCCTCATATTAACAAGTAGGGAATTTCTTTTTTTATTTTCGTGACCTTGACCCTTCAAAAACTAATCACTTCTAAGTTGTATTATAATCCAAACGTATACCAACTTTTGTCCAAATCCATAGAGCCGTTTTTGAGAAATTTTGCTGGCAAACACATACACATGAGTTGAAACATAACCTCTGTTTATCTTTAGGGGCGAAAGTAATTAACCATTCTTACTGTTTCGTAATAAAAAGACAAATTCCCCAATGATGCTTTTAGCTAACTTATCATTTTGATTACTTGTGTAAGGATTCTTAATGAATCGTTTCACAATGGCTTTAATTCTGCCTTGAAAACAAAAATACTATTTATGATACTTAAAACTCGTCCTATAAAAACTTGGCCTGGCTTTTTAAGTAATAAATAATGGATGTCTTCACTGTTTTTCAAAATAAAAAAAACAACACGCTTGACTGTTTTAAACATCAATATATGAATTATATCATTGTGGCAATCATTCTTTTAAGAAATGGTGTTTGATTTTAATTGTATCTTCAAAATAACAATAACTCTTTCATACTGTGCAATAATTAAGTATTACTCCTCTCCTGTGTTAGCAATACTCATTTAGTCGTCTTACCAATATCCATTTTATTTGAGATCACTGTTTGAAACCCATTATTACCGAGGATGAACATCTGCCAAACATACACACCTAACAATAAGAGAAACTGCTTTTCCAAGTGGTGTTATTTTTACTCGCGTGAAGTTATTTTGTCTCAGTCTTGTTGGCATTAGTCAAAACCGTTTGTCTAAAATCTACTTAGACCACTTTACCTCTTCAATTGTTTAACATCATGCTATACTTCTCTTCTGGACTAGTTTTATTTCAAATTTCCTTTAAATGTTGTAGTTATTTTTAGCGTAAAGTTACACAGCGGGCTATATGCGTTTTGTTCACCGCGGAGAATCGAATCCTGGATTTTAGCGTTGTAATTTTGTAAGCTCACCAGTCATCAACCAATAGGCTTCATTAAAATAATCCCCCCCCACCGGTGCCACATTGGTAACTCTGGATACTTAAAATGCTAAATTTTAGGTTTCAAAATAAGGCATACGTGAATATGTTTATACTAAATATTTTGGTCACAATGAGATTTCAAAACAGGAATTCAGTTTAGAATTAAAGCATTAAACTATAGGAATATATGAAAGGACTATTTCACTAGCTTGTGATACGGATTGTCTTTTTTATTACGGTATTAAAGTTTGGTTTCAAGAATACACGATTACGGTTTGAGGTGATTAGACTCTATATGACAAAGTTTTATTACCTTCAACAAACTCATCAGAAGATAAATGCACTGTCATCGCGAAAGACACTAATTGTAAGGATAAAAGTGCAGAATCAAATGTTTGTGTGCTTATTTGTAAGAAAAGATTCTGGTGTTTACATTTCTGTCTCACTTCCATTTATCTCAGTAGCTTGGATATAGAAAACATTTCATAGTAATATTTTGAATGTAAAAAATCATATCTAAAGATATACATTTAAGAAAAAAAGGACAAAAGAGCTCCGGTAAATAGCTGAAATAAACAAAATTACTAGTACCAGGCCAAGGAAGATACTATTAAACGAAATAAGAATAATTTTGATGAATAGATTTGAGAACTTTAGTGGACCGAAAATGCCCGTTATCTCCTTTTCTTTCAATAGAATGTTGCAGTACATTTAATTTCTCAAACCTACTCTTCTGCTGTGCCTAAAGTTCCAATAAAACAACATTTTGATGCGTGCTGGTGACAAACACAAATGATAATTATTAAAACTGTTAACAATGAAATTAGTTACTTTTTAAACACTATTTACAGTTTCAAATATTTTTATTCTTCCATACTAACACTTAGTTTACTACCAACATTATAAAAAAGCTAAATAACTTAAGTTTAAAATTCGAAATTGTAAGTAATACAAAACTAAAAAAAAAAAAGAAATAAAATAATAATAGGCATATTTATAAACCAATGAGCTAAGCAAGTCTGTAATGAAATGTAACTATCTGCCCTTGTTTATCGATATAACATTTTCCGTCGACACATAACGGAAAATTATGTTAGATGCTTCTTTTGTAGAATTAAATTTTTTTGTCGTTTTATTTGTGTAATCAGTATTGTCAAATTAAAGGTATTTTAAAATGTCATAAAACACATTACCTGCTATTGCTTTCAGGATACATTAGTCTCCCATTATTCCGATTCCAAAGCTGTTTGATTGCTCTGCTTTTGAAGAAACATTGGTGTTCAGTAGAATCTAAATTATCGTATTCTTTCTTACAGTGTAACTTTTCTTTCCTCGTATTAGTAAGTTAAAAAACAATGATTTGCAAGCATAATGACATTTATTGTAGAAAATACATTTCACGTTTCGAAAGTACCTGGACATGTTCTGTCGAAATGGGTAATGTATTTTCTACAAAAATATCATCGTGTTTATAAAACGTTGCTCGTTAATTTACTATTGTATTAGCACAATGTGCTTTCCTAAAGAAGTGTTAATTTGTTGTTTTGTCCATCTTAGTATTATCTTTAGATAATATTTTTCATAAATAGTTTGGACATGGAATTATTTCACGTTGATAGTTGCCTTGGTGTTGTAAGCCATTTCACTTCTTTATACAAATATATAGATATGTATATTTATTTAAATATACCTCCAGTTTTTCTTCAATATTATAGAAGCTTTCATTAGCAGTCTCAATTTCATTATAATTAGCATTCAAAAATAAACGATATTCACTTTCATTACCAGATGCCATACAGTAATCACTATTATGGCTATAGTCATATTTAAAGTTCTTAATAGTTTAACCACCATACATGTGTAGTACGTTAGACAGCTGGAGAGCTAGGGTTAATAACACTTTATATTTTGACGTGTCACTTCATTTCGTAGCTTTCTGTTTATGACAAACAAAACCTACAGTTTTACATATATATTGTACAAATAAATGTTTTCAAGACTTTCAACAAGTACGTTAATCACGTGATATTAAAAACTCCCTTTGCGAAAAAAATACCAAAATAGATGTATAGTTTAAACACTTCTTTCTGGGCTATGAAGTCCATTAAACACAGAGAGAAAAAAACACTTTGCTCTACTCAACTTAAACTTTCATATTTCACACTAAAGTAACTCTTTACGATTAAAATAATTATTGCTTAAAAGTATAGATATTACAATTATTAGATAATTAACGTGAATGACCTCTTGTCCTTTACTGTCATGCCACATAGGAGGGTTTTCATTAAGTAAATGATCGAGGTAATCTGTCGATGGTTCTTCACTTGGTGGTACATTGGAAATGATTTCGACAGGAACTTTGAGCTCTTCAAGACTGATTCTTATGAATATTTCTCAGAAGCTAACCAATATATTATTTTCCTACAGTACTTCCTAAGACGATAATGGTGGGTGAACTGTGGTAATTCAATGATATACCTAGCTCATAACCTCTTAATCTCCACAACAACGAGATATTCGTGGATCTAATATACAAAACAAAAACACGTGTAGCGATTTGTTGCAAGTAATATAAAAAACAAAAAACATGGCGTTCCAATGTGAATTACATTAAATGGTCCATTTAGAACAAAGTTAGAAGGATTGATAATTGAAATGCTGGTCATTCGTGGTATTAGTAGAACTAGTTCTTTACGTAATAAGGAAAACTAAGGTAAAATGGGATGAACTGTAAAACTGAATTACATTTAATAAGTTTAACTAGAAAATGAAACGATTTTAAAATACAATGGTCATAATCAACAGGTAGAAAGCACAGTAAAGTAAAGATGAGGCTTTTACAGTAAGTCTTAAATAACATAAGATCAGAAAAAACAAACAAATTATCCTGCTAAAACTCAGAACAAATCTGATATGAAAGTTTCAAAATGTCCCCTGCTGGGACAGCGACAAGACTTCAAATTTACAACACTAAAATCAGGGATTCGATTCCCTTCGGAGGACACAGCCCGATGTGACTTTGCTATAAGAGAAACACACACACAGCTTCAAAACTGCATTCACAATATACTTTTTCTCTAGCATTTACTAATCAGAAAAAAAGGCACTAAAATACTTAAATATTCCGTCTTTACGTGAACATTTCAAAATATTCCCCCCCCCATAATGTCAAATACCCTAAACAACAACTTTGTTGACTGATCAAGCTACAAAGAATAGTAGTATACGCCTTATACGTACATTTATTACTAAAAATAGTGGTTCATGTTTTCCGTGTTAATCATTGCACGTTAACCTACGGTACAAGGAAATAAATATACTCTCCCTCACGGTCATACAAAGAAAAGCTATATAAATATGTATCGACATGTAACAATCCAAGCATAAACCTAATAAAGTTAACTGAAGTTTACGAGAACTGAAGATTCGTGGATTAAGTATACAAATACACCACAACTTATTCTCTTATTATGTGTGTATTTCATATTTCAGGTTCATGTGATATGTATATGATACAAAACATGCCAAATTCCAGTTAAGGGGCCATATGCTAAATTTAGCTTGATTTGTTAGTTTAATTTTCTATAGCAGATTCCGACTATCTGTTGTTTTAAATTTATACTGTATCCTACTCTGTCTTGTGGATGTAAGAATGCTTTCTGACTGTCACGTGGGACAAAGATACTTTCCGATATTTGTTATCCAGATTCACGACCAGTCAATTACATAGAAAATGTGCTTTTAGAACGTAGTTTTGGTGGTCTAAGACCGAATCGTTTCGACCTTTGAGGAGAGTAGACTCATGTTCGAGAGAGACAAGATTCACTGCTGAAGTCCCGTATATTTTTTTCTTCTGACATTGCTGCTGGTCATGTGTATCTATCATAATCAATGAAAATTAATTTTCATTTCATTTAAACACAGCTTAGCTTCTTACTTTTACTACTTTCCACCTGCCATCTTTCAGTTCATTTCCATTAATAAATCATTTTATATTTATTCCAAAACCTTACCTCTTTCCACCTTTACAAGTCATAATACCTGTTCTCACACACGCTAGATCTTCCAGTTTTTATTTGTTGTAGTTGTCAGGCAATCGCGTGCATAGTTTATTCTTGATTACCACACTGATATGCAGGACAGTTGTGATGATTTATTATAGATGTAAAGAAAGGGATAAAACATGAATAGAAGTCGAATTAAACACTATTTATTAGCTGCAACTAAAAAGAAGCGTGGATAATCCAAAGTGCAGTTATTGTATTGTGGCTAAGAATGGAGTTAAACTGAAAAATAAAGACAAACTTATTTGAATAAAAAAGTAAATTAAAAAACATTTAAGTCAACGAAAGGAAAAATTAATAATTACAACAACCTTTATTTGAAAAAGAAAAACACAACAAAACTGAGATTACTTGATTAAAAGCACACTATCAACAACAGACTCTGAAATTCTCCAAATTTTTAACCGACGAAAAGGCAAGATATTTCTCCATTAAGATGTTATTAATTGTTGCACTTCGTCTGGATCGATCCCGACATTAACATATTTCCAAGGGCGTTTTTCTCACTTCTGACGTCATAGGGATTTCTCATAATGTTTAAAAATAGGTTAGGGATTCCAATAAAGCTAGAGGCTCTATTTGGGAGATTTAAGAAAGAAGGTATTAATGGTGATAAGTTGAAGTAGCAGTTTTCACTACACAGTATCTTGCACAATTTGGCAGAGGAGTGACTGCTGGTATTTTCTTCGTATTCTTCTCTGGTGGTATAAAGGAAGATATCAACTGCTCAACTAATCTGTCAATAACTTATTGAGTCAATGTATTAGCCATAGTACATGGTTAAAACACAATAATTGCATTTAGGAATGAATTCACCAATATCCAAGGTTACTCTTTGGAATAGAGATCCTAAAATCTGCTGCCAAAGTTTGTATGACACAAACAATTATTTTTCTGAGTGGCATAAATAGTGTAACGTTCACAGCACGATCTATATTTCGACAGGAAAGTGGCCAGTAGAACAAATTCTTCAGATCAACTGTAACCTGAGACATTTCCTGGTGTTTCCAAAAGTGTATCGTGCGATGATCAAAGGATTTCAGAACCGCTAATTGTATCAATATATAGTGACTGTGAAAGGTTACTTGATTCCATAATACTTTAACTAGCCTGCGATGGATACGATTCACACATCTGCATGACAAGTAGCACCCAAGCTTGATCCTACACATTTAACTGTACTTATTTTACAGTACCTTTTTCGATGTATTTGGTATCCAAGCATCAATGGATTTTTCACTACTTGTACGTCTTGTTGTTATGGTTGTGACTTTACGTTTCACAGTAAATTTATGTTCAAGGCTCATACATTCTACAAACAAACTCACCACTAGTGAGAAAGTCAATTTGCAATATTTCTCATGTCAGTATTGAGCACTGAAGTTGTACTTCTGCAAAGTTGCAAACAAGTATGCAATCATACCTTGTGGCTCTCTGAAGTTCAACAACGTATGAACTGCATATAGTGGCAAAAATCCGGCATTCATTTCCAGGGTTAGTGGGATTCCATCCTCAGAGAAGCCAGCTTGGTTGTATCAAACAAGTCATATTTTTGGCAAATGAACTACTCAGCCTATCTAAAATGGATTTCAGTCATTCTTAACTTGAAATTAGTACAGATACGGAATAGAAATTGATCACAAAATCTGTATAATACAAAGCCTAAAAAGCTTTGGACCTTCTTCATATTCGTGAGTTTGGGTCATTCTACAACTACTTTTATGTAAACAGGATTTGTAGACTCTCCATTCCTACTTATTATCTGTTTGAGGAACGTCATCTGGCTTCATTTTGAGACTAGTTTGTTACAACCACTAAAATACTATGCTCAAGTTCAGATGTGGCTTTAAACGTTTGATCAAATACTAAAATATCATTGATATAAATAAGACAATGTTCCATTCATTGCAAATAATATGAAAAGAGTCCCACCAGCCTCCAAAAAGTAGTTAATAAAAGATAAAGACCGACCAGTAAAATGCAACACTCATAGGCTTTCTCAAGTGCAGAAGGTAGCCTTAGCGCTGTTTTCATTCTTCTAATAACTAAATGAAATATCTCCTCTTCCTCTATAACAACTGTAATCCCATCTAGTTTGGGTGATTTTTCGAAACCAAGAAGTTTTACATCAAGATGGCAAGGTCAAGTGGCAACAATATAGAACAAGTGTTTGAAATTGCGACCCTCAAATTGTGAATCGAGCGCTTTAACCACCAGGCTACTTTAAATCTAATGAGAAGCAATATCTAGAGAATGAAACAAATGGGATCTTCCTAATGCCTCGAGACGTTCTTTTCTTGCAGGTTAATAGAAACATGTAAATATGCTTAGCTGTGGTGCGTTGAAACACCTGAAAATTTTCTGGTTAGATGTTTACAATGAAACTGCCAATGAAAGATAGTCAAAAAACAAACTTGTACAAACTTCCTCGTACATTTAAATTGAATACTTTTTGGTTTTGCAACATTCTTTTAAAAGTTTCAGAATTTAGTTATTTTTTATTAACAGGAGTAGCCCCCCAGTGGCTCAGCGGTATGTCTGCGGACTTACAACACTAAAAACCGAGTCTCGATTACCCATGGTGGGCAGAGCACAGATAGCCCATTGTGTAGCTTTGTGCTTAATTCAAAACAAGAATTAACAGGAGTATAGGAGTCATAATTTTTATGACAGAAATAATTTCTTTAGCAAGATTTAAATAGCCTAATATAGTTATGCTACACAATACAATTAAAGAATAACTGAAATTTATATTTTACTTGTGAAAAGGAAAACTGTTGTAAAATAATGCCAATCCCTTATGCACACCATTTTCTATAAAATTACAACAACATTAACAAATATATTACCAATAAATTAATTAACTGAAGGAGGAAAAAATTTATTTCTTAAAATTGGTACTGAAATATTAAATGACAGTGGTAGCATTTACCGTAAAATTTGAGAACTAGATCAACCAAAAATGATTAATGATTTGAATGTTATAGTATGGTTTGAATTTCCCACAAAGAAATACGAGATCCGTTTCTAATTTTTCAGTGAAAGAGTACAGGAAAACAGGTAGTCATCCCCAACTACTGCAAACTCTTTTTCCAACGAACAATGGGATTGACCGTCACATAAAGACGCCCCCACGGGTGAAAGGGCGAGAATGTTTGATTCGAATTCACGACCCTCAGATTACGCGTCAAACGTCTTAACTCACCTGGTCATGCCGGGCCGAACGTTTAATGTGCTACTGCTGAAAATCGTTTTTAACGATTGAGGCAATTAGCAATATGAATTGTGAGACTTGTAACAGTTATCAACGTACATTTAAATTTTGTCGAGTGTCTTTATATACTGCCATTTTCTCCGAGCGAGGACCTGTTACAATTTTATACAGTTGATCTTTCTTGACTATATATGTCGTGAATGCAATTTGTGTCGCTTTTCCATACGAAGATATTTCTTGATAATGTTGTGTACTGTTACTTGAGACATGTTTGGGGCTATTGCCACTACTCTTTCTTCGTTAATTCAAACCTATTATAATACACTGCACGTTATTTATCACGACTTGTTGCACATTCGTTTTTTTGGATAGTTCATGTTTCAAAAGTTGATTCATATTCCTTTGTTTTTCAATAGCATTAAAAACAATGCAACCCTCGTGTTGGAAATTCTAAATCCCCTATCTGAATACATCTTTATGATCTGAGTGCATTAATATTTTTCGTCAAAAAGGGCTGTTACATGCCCTACCTAAAAGCGATACTTTTCTGATGGCATCACACAACCTACGTAATGCAAAAGTTTGAAAATGTAGTTCCCTTTCACCGCGCTTTTATACTGTGTGTGTTTTCTTATAGCAAAGCCACATCGGACTATCTGCGGCCCACTGAGGGGAATTGAACCCGATTTTACTTTTATACTGACCCTAGTTGTCACGAGACTTGATTTTCATTTTCAAAATCATTTTGATATAGCACAGTAAACTCTTTGAAATACCTCACTGTTGTTAACGGTATTTAGAGATTACAACTATCACAATGCCAAGGTTACACTTACACTATTCTTGCATACCTCGTGTTCTTTCTTTTTTAATTATTTCAATGAATTGTCTTTCAATTTGACAAGGAGCTGTTACTCAAAACGTCCTAACTTAACTCATAATAAAGAGGGGCACTGGTAATGTTTACTTGCATTGTTCTTTCGTAGCCTCTACGGTTATATCTTAGTTTTAAATATGAAAATCATTAATGTTAAATTTATTCTTCCATATTCTTCGGACTGTTTGATGTATTAGTTGTTTCTTGTCACCATTTTTTGTCTCGCCATACCACATAACAGTGATGATTATGAAAAATTTTATAAGACTTTTACATATAATCTTAAACAATACTTTCACACCATAGCTCAAGAACTTTTCAAGAATACGAAATGCTAGTAGTGAGGATAAGCATACCTTTACTTTAACCTCGTATTGTCATATGGGTCACATACAATTTGAACAACGTTTACGCGCAATATGAATATTTCTGACATACACAGAAGGGAAAAATTTCTTATTCGCTATATATTTTGCATTCAAAACACCAAATACATCCTTTCTGAATGATTTTTATTTTGCTATCATTAGATAGTTTTTAACCTCTTTTTAGATCAAAATTAATCTCTTCAATTGATCCGATGAAAGTTAAACACAACTTAATTACCAGCTTTGGAGGTAAACACAATCTAACGAGAAATGAAGGATACAATACTTAAAACGTCAGCAGTGCTAATTCTTGAAACGAAATGTCGCCATTTTTTTTTTACTTGTTTTTAACGTGTAAAACTACAGAATAGGCTATTTGTGCCGTGTCCAAAATGGGTATCAATACGCAATTTCTAACGTGTAAACTCTCAAGCTTTATACCGAGTCAATGGAGCTAGTTAGCTATGACGTTTGTAACGGATTTACCATTAGAAGTTTGTTTTAGGATTTTCTCTGTATAACTTTTTTTTTTTCTTTTGCTTATATTGCACAAGTTCCCCCTTTGTCTCGAAACATCTAGAGAATTCTTGTAAGTGAAAATTCAACAATAATTGTTTGACGAAAGCGCGCGAAAATTTTGTCAAAATTTCTACAAACTCTCATGATTTTTATAACAGACAGCTACAGTCAGTGTGCTATAGCAATATAATACTATAATTTTAATTAACGTATGTTAATCGGAAAACTACAGAATTTGACCAGGAACGTTATAGATTTCAGTGAAATACTTCAAACGTTATTATTCTTATGAGAACATTAAATATCTTCATCGGTCAGCCAGTAAAAAAAGACAGCGTTAGCATAAGCGAGACGAAACAGTATCAACTCTCAATTAATTTTCTCGGCTCGGACTTGGATAGTCGATAAAATATTTAGTTCTATATGGGATACGAGACTCGGTATCGTCTGTAAAACTGTTGTATATAAACAACCATTTGTAATAACTATTAGTAATAACCGCTATTATAAATTGTACTACAAGAAATTAGAGACTCGTCCGAGATAAATTTCAATACGTAACAATATATACACATTTGTATAATCTTCGAACAATTTATCCACTAGCTCAAACAGCAAGCTTCACACCTTACCTTGTTTTTACGCCATAAAAAAAAAAGTTTGAATTAATGTGCCTAGTTTTTGCAACATATTTTATTAGCTTGTGAGTGAACATTCAATTTGAAATGGTAATACGTTTATAATTCTATCACAAAATCTTATAATTCTGCACAAAACTTTGCCATAGTAAATTTTTAGCGAAGAATTATTTAATAATTTTCAATATGTATATAAAAATTTAACAACATATTAAAATATACTACTTGCAATTTACTTATTTGATATAAGAGTTCCTCAAAAAAAAAAGTAAAGAAAAAGTATTAATTTATTTTGATATTTTAGCTACTATTTATATAATAATGGTTCACTTGTTAGAAAGTACGCCTTCGTGCAATTTGTTTTCACAAGGTCGCACACTGGGATATGCTATGCCCACCGAGGGAAATCGAAAGTGGGATTTTAGCGCTCTAAGTTTACTTGTAAAATATATTTTTAGTCCGAATGGCCAGGTGAGTTAAGTTGTTTGACTCATAATCTGAGGGTCGCGGGTTTGAATCCCCGTCACATCAAACATGCTCGTCCATTCAGCCTTGGATGCGTTATAACGTGACAGTCAATCCCATTAGTCGTTGGTAAAAGAGATAGCCCAAGAGCTGGCGGTTGGTGGTGATGACTAGCTGCCTTCCCTCTAGTCTGTCTTACACTACTAAATTAGGGACGACTAGCGCAGATAGCCCGCGTGTATCTTTGCGCGAAGTTCGAAAACAAAATATTTTTTTTGGTCAATAATCAAAACGCTACTATTCAAAGATTACCAAACGTGTTAACTTTGTCGTCTTTGTAGCCTAGATAAATGAATTTATGTTGGCAGATACGTTAATGCAGTTCACAATTTGTTTAGAATTAGGCACAAAGTCACAACAGCTCTCCAAACCTGGTTTTTAGCGGTTTTGAGTCCGCAGACATGCCGCTGTGCCACTGGGAAGTAATGCAGTTCAGAGAAAAATTAAAAGGTAATAGCAATGATAATAAAAATAGCATATGCGAGATAACAACTTGGTGCTACTAATAAAAAAAAAAGTTGATTATTTTTACCATGGGTGATTTGGATACTTTATTGTGTGACTATATACTTCGAATACATTCCACTCACAAAGGATCAGCGTTTAGAAAAGTATGTTCACACAAACATCATCTCGCAAATTCTGGTTAATTACAACTACACAACAGAATCCTCCAGTTGTAAGAAGTTTTGTATACGAAAAAATATCCAACGTAAAAACGACGTTAACATATATATTGCCTATTGGTTTTATAACGTTATTATTTAATAGCTAATGTATACTTTTTATCTATTATTCAATATTTGTGTTTATTTACAGTTAGCAGTAAGGGAAGTGGACTTGTCGAGGTTGAAGCTAACCAAAATGTGTCAGCCTCCCCAACACCCAACCGAACTCGTTTCTTAAATACTGTAGTATGCATGTCCACAAGATTTAAAGGGCAGGTTTCTCAGTTCTTTTTTTTTTTGGTTTTCAAATTCTGCGTATCTATGACAGCTGTTCCTAATTTAACAGTGAGAGACTAAAAAGAAGGTAGCTAGTAAATATCATCCAGCGTTAACTCTTGGAATACTCTTTTAACAACGAACCGTCACATTATAATGTCAATACGGCTGAAAGGACAAGCATGTTTGGTAATGGGGATTCGAACCCGTGACCCTGACATTGCGAGCCAAGCGTCCTAGCCACTAGGCCACACCAAGCTTCTCGAATTTATTTTTTGTCTACACAATAAAACATCATCACTGTGAAGAGGAATGCAATGCCCGTTTGTTTTAGATGTTCTTACAAAAACAGAAAAAAAAGGAAATTAGAAACCACTTTCAGTAAGAAATTCTATTGATAAATTCATTATACAACAATGAAAATATGCATACATTCACTAAGTACACACAAAAATACAACTATGTATGTTGAAGAACGTCACATTACGACCATTCACTATACTCATCATTTGTGCTATAATACATAATAAACACTCTTAACACTACGTAAATATATATTTAAAAGGACAGTGGAAAAGTGAAACCTCACAACAGTTTTACTCTTATCAACTTCACTGAAAATATAATATTGGGATCAGTAAATAAATTTTCAATCGTTAAGCCCTTGAACAATATGCACTGTAATTTTATTTTATTGGCCAGTATCACCAAATGAGTTTGTAAAATATAAGCCGTTTATGGTAACCTGTTATTCTCAATGAATTCTCTTACTTTCAAGTGTAAAGTGGCCATTACCAAATTCTTAAATCCAATGAGTACATGAATCTAAACTTACAGAACACTAAGAAACTCCCTTATTGTATGTCAACCCCACTCCTTTTATTTCTAACAAAACGAAGTCATCTATACTTTAATTTTTTTCTGCTTAAAAAGCAAGCCAAAGAAAAAAACTGGATGTTAGGAGATTTTAAACATGCAACAGCCATCACAGAAAATGAATGAAAAATTCGAAATACAGGCAGATTAAAAAAAAGCAAAAATTTTCTTAGGATGCTGTAAAAATGTTAACGTTTTCATTAACATCATGATTATCTTTTAATGATTTTTTGTAAAATCAAACTTTTAGTCCTCTAATCTTAAATATCTAACATTTCTATATATATATGTATATATAACATGGTCACCTCTTAATTTTTTTTATTACAAAAGCAATCTGTTTAGGTTTAAAAATACTGGATCTACATAAATACATATTTTTTTTTTTTAAATTTACTGCATATACACACATACAACTTATTCAGTCTTAAATCATAACAAAGACAATTACCATAAAGCAATTTTTACATATAAATAGGCTTTAAAAGACAGTACTTGTTAAGCTATTTACACTCCATGTTGCACACTTCACAAGTTGCATAGTCATTTTAAACTACATTTACAGTGTTGACTTGTAAATGATAATTAATATGAAACCAAGAGCAAAATGTGTATATCACCATTATCACACACATCTCTACATGCAAACTGTTCATCATACATTAAAACCACACTTCATCCTGGAATACAAATGGAAATTCAATGATGAATGTACATAGTCGGCATGAATTGTCAGTGGACAAATACTGATGTACCAAGATTTTCAAATGAAAATAACATACCTCTTCTTAAGTTAGGACTCATCATCTGTTTACGTTTTAATGCATTTTTGAAAAATAAACCAAACGTGGTAATGTTACAAAATTCTGACAGAAAGTTGCATGAGTTATCCACTCAAAGCTCTTAAACAACTTTAATCAAACTGTATCATATTTACAAATATCCTGTAATATGTCTTTCACTATTAATGTTGAAAAAAAGAAATAAATTATTAATACAGCAATGAAGTAAGTAAAGAATTATTTGCACACATGATTAGAAACAGGAGTTTTAATGATCCAGTAGTATCTGTCTTGTCAATTCAACTAGTGTTCTCATAATAAAATATTTCAGTCAGTGGTGTACATAATAAATAAATATATCTACTTGTAGTTAGTTACCTTTACATTCAAACCCCAGTTAATGCCAACTGTTTATCTTCAGATCCAGTAACCAAATTTCTTTAGAAAAGACTAGGTAATATTAAAACTCTATCATTTTATTTTTACATATATCTAAAGTTTGTATTGTGAATACAGAATTATAAATCACCTAACAAGCTTTAATATTCTTTTTTGTAAATTTCATTTTATTTTAAAAGATTGAAGAAGGTAAAATTTTATTGTTTTTTTGCACAACACTTTAATCCAAAATTAATATCTGTCTGTACTGCTTTAAGCTTGTAATACGAATTACAATTCTAGGCAGAATAATTTGCTCCTTTAACAAAAGTTTAATATGCAAGTTAAAACTCTATGAAATCCAAGCTGAAAACAGCCTTCTTAGAATTTTAACAAGTACACATAATATCTCACAAAATTAAATAATAATATCTTTCTTAAATTTCTACCCAATGTTATAAAATTTCACCTGTTAAAATCATATAAAAATCATGAGGTTAAAATTACAATGAAAGCTGTAGTGTTTTAAGTGTAAACTAATACAAATACAACTCTTAAACAATGGCAACTGTCACCAGCTTCTCAAAAGGGTTTTCTCTAACCATCGTTTAATATGTATGCATATTTATTAACCCAACCTTATATAAAAAAATGCTGATAACCAAGAAATGTAAATAAATGTAAAATTCTTTCACACAACTTAATATACATACACCTGTGATGATGAATTTTGTTATTATTCCTATATCATAAAAATGTGAGGTGCAATTCACACTGTACTGATAAAAAGATTAACTTTATTAATATAAGAGAGAAATTCTTTGATTTAAAACTGTTTTCAAATTTGTTATAATTGTACTTATAATTTACAAGTTTATTTTCACTACATTTTGGAAGATCTTGGAACTTTACCATTAAAAATAACATCACTGTTCTAATTCAAGTACAAATTTTAAACCCATCCCAAACAAAAACATACCAGATGCCTATAAAGCAGTTGAGTTTTTGCATAGTACATATTGGAAGAATGATTCTGTTTCATTGGCCAACTTTGTCTTTTGATAAGATATCAAAAAAAGGTTTTTAACAACTTAGTTTACTAAAATTATTTATAAATAAAAACACAATATATATGTATCTATACCTATACATGTTTTTTCTACAAACTCACTCAACAGTGTACTTTAGTTCAAGTTAATTTTACCATTCACACTACGATCACGAAAACATTAGGCATCATTTCTTTATGAAAGAGAATTCATGATCTACACTTTATTATTTATTATGTTGTACTTCCAGCATACGTTTTTACAATTCTCAAAATTAGGAAGCAATAAACTATACAGTTATCTACAACAAACCACATACTAATGAACAGAATGAAAAAAAAACAAAAAACTTGTTTGTACTTAAGTAAGAAATGGCCATATGTTTAAAAAAGTGATAGAAATAAATTTTCCTAAATGTTTTTATTTCAAAATTTAGTTCTTTAAATATTTTAATTTGCATTTCCAATACTTCAGAGTTTGTGCAATATATTCTGTTACAATAAGTTTTTTGATATCTGATAATCTTACTTTTCTTCAAGTGTAAGCATATCCTATAAGAAATTATTGAAACAAATGCTACTAAATAAAATTACACTTAAATTTTCAGGAATATTGTAAACAAACTAGCATTCTTATAAAAGATATGGAAAATCTTACAGGTATCTAGAAGTATATGAAATATATAAAGAAAAGATTTGTATGTAAAAACAGTAATACAACTTTTGCTCAAAAGTTTTAAAAATAGATTTTGATACAAACAAAAAAATTTTTAAAAGCCTTTCAACCTGCGTACTTATAGTAACCTTCAATTCAAATAAATAACACACCAACAGAAAAGCAACTCAACTTTTTATCCCTTTCTTTAATGTTCAATATAATGTCTTTTAGTTTCAGATATTGAAATCATTAATTTTTTTTATTGTGACCTATAGTTTACTTCCATTTTTTGATAGAAAGTTCATATTATTTTTATTCACAAACTTACACCCACTAAATGTGATATGATGATGATTAAAAATCTCCTACGTAACACAAAAAGTGGGGGATTCCTCCTTCCTTATGAACTTTGTTTTAGCATACCTAATGCCAAAACGATTCTCAGAAGAAACTATAGCCAAAGTGGATACCAGTTTTATATTCATAAATATCAATGGTGAGGTGTCCTAGAAGTTCCTTTTTTACATAACGTAAGAAGAATTTTGAAGATCTTTTTACCTCAACCCTTGATAACGAACATTGGCATCCATATCTTACCAAAGGAATAATGTATTTTTAATTAAGTTAACTATAAAACAATATAGAGGCATAATGTTAGATCATAATCACCTTACTGAACAAATGTTTCTGGAAACATGAATAAGGATTTACTGATTAGTTCATATAAATCTAAACTGCCCTGCATCAAAAGATTTTAGATTACCTGTTGTGGAGAAACATGCCTGTGAAATGCAAGTAACCCATCCTCTTCAAGAGACAGTAAGAAAACACCATAGTAACTGAGATGATTCTTGTCATGTATTTGTGGAGAAGTAACAAACAATTATGGTGACATAAGGTAAGTGGATATTATATGGAGAGGATCAATTAAACAGTTTGCTATACAACTTAATGTTAATAATTAAATCAGTTTTTATATTGCAGCTGAGTGAAATACTATGATCAACTTACAAACTCAAGTCATAAAAGATTGCATTTCATCTTGAATTGGTAAACTAACATTGATACTTCACATAACTAAACTGCAGCCTACTATCTTGTGTATTTTGACAGTTGAGGCACTTATATACACACTAACATCAGTTTTTACAAAAATAAACCTAATAAAACTTATGCAGACCAGAAATTTCATACTAAATTTTAACATTGCAACATAATATACAAAATTATTAATTTAACCCAAAATCTGATGAAGTTATAAATAAATAAAAAAGCTTAAAATTTTAAGGTTTTAAATCTATAATGGCAGATATATTTCTCAACTGGTAAAAAAATCATATTTAATACTACCTTGCAAAATGTAATTATTTGCATAATTATGCAGTACAATTTCATATAAACAAAGCACACAGAATTCATCACTTCATTTTTGATTACATGAGCAGGGTTCTTCAGTGGCAACTGTCTAATAAACTTATGGTTTCTTAAAGCATAATTAGGACATGATGGGTTTGGAAAGGACATAGACAAAGGTTTCCCAAAAATACTGTTCTGTGGAACAAACAGGAACTTTATGTTATGTAATGTGCTTCACTATTTAGCCTTTCTTTAAATAAAGATGATATGAAATAACAAATATACATCAATATAATGTATCTCATTTCTACTTTCATTTTTATCATAACCAGTTTGTCAAGGAGAGAAATTAAAATTAACACCTAACTACTGAGTAGATTAAAAATTTATAACACTACAAGAGATACAGAAACATTGGTTTAATTATATCCCCCTTCATATACCACGCCGTAGCACTCTTTCACTTCTCTATTACACAATATCGTTCTCTTCACCAAACTTCTGGGTTTGAAAGCTAAACCAAAATACAGAGGCTCTTGTTTTCATATATTTTCTCAGATTCTTTAACTCAGAAACTAGATTTTAAATTAAATTTCTGATTCTGCAATAAATTTTGCAACAATTATCATACCACAGAATTCAATAATTTACTGGCAAAATTTCCAAATCATTGCAATAAAACATCTGATGTTTGCATAGAAACATTGCAAAATGTATAAAATGTTTTTTTTCCCTCATGAAAAACAGATGAGAACAATTACTGCAAGACAATATGATAGTGTGTCACTTAGACAATAACAAACAAAGAAAGATGGATGACATAGTACAGCAATCACAGTGAATGCTTTCAATTCACGTTTCCAATACTATTTTGTGAGGAAATAAATCTTATAAAGTGTACAATCATACAATATTTTTACTTCATACTGTTTTATGATCACACACCACTTTACTGATAAATCATTAAACAAGAAATATAAAAATTATAATATTTACATTCTTAGTCCCGAAAATTGCATTTCCACAATTATGTTCATATTTTATTGATATTCTTTTTGCTTTAGCTGTCTTCTTGGAAAATCCATAGAAGCAATAAAAACTGTTAACAGAGACTTCTCTTAAAATATATTCAGATGATTCACACAATTGAAAGTTGTTTAGAAGAGGCTGCTTAATTTCTCTTGAGATTCTTATACAAAATGAATTAGATAAATAGAACTTTACATCTGTATTATCATGGTATGGTTACTGTGATGTATTCTGACCAGATCCTGGAAAAATTGAACCACAATCATTATTAGAAAAATATTTTGTTTACAAAAGTATGAAAGGATGAAGAACACAGATCATAAGCATATGAATTAGAAAGTAACACATTTACACAAGGTATACTTATACTCCAATATCGCATGTTTTTTTGGAATTTCTTTGTTACTATTTTTATATCTGTCTTAAATTTTAATTAGCACATTTCGTGCAACAGTTCACCCTTGTCCAAATGCTAAAAGTACTGCATGTAATATCACAGAAAGAGGAAAAATGTAGTCTGAAGTATATACATTTTTATAACTCAGTAAAAATCCAGTGAAAAACTTGATCAACTGCACAAGCAACTGCAATAGGTGGCACACAGATGTGAGTTTCAAGACTAGTAAAAAACATAAAATCCTAAAATTCTTTATTAAAACAGGAAAAGGAAAGTTATGTTTTAAAACCTAAGACCACACAGAAAGAACCAACACTTTGCTATTCAAGACTGCAAAATAAACCATAAATATTCCCCCAAGAGAAAATCTAACTACTCAAGTTCCTGTCATACACTGCATCATGAGAAGAGTTAGACAAACAGCATAACCCTTGTCATAAGTGATGATAATTTTGTATCCTTAGTAAATAAAGAGTGATAAGAAAATCCAGCCTGGTCAAAATTAACTTGTTAAAACAATACAAAGGGTACCAACTATTTTATTCTGTAATGGGAATTATAAGAACACAGCTATCAACAAAAATATGAGAGTATTTCATGTTACCTACCTTGCCTCATATGAATTCCACTGATCTGTTGTCCAACTATGGCTCCAGATGCATAATCTTGGTTATAGGAAATGGGGCTCCGAGGAGTATGATAATGCTGTTGTACATTAACTATTTGATGTGCTGGGCTAGGTGAACTACTCTGATTTGGAGGAAATGCAGATGGAGAACCTACAGGCTTAAGAGGCTGACTGGATGTATGGTGAGCTATGACTTGCTTGGGTGAAGGGCTATATCTATGAGCAGGAGGAGGAATGTTTACTGGAGGTGAGAACGAATGTTGTTGGTGACCTATGGGGGACGTCACCCCAGAATAAACCATTGAAGGTGATGATACTGGACTGGCTGGCAAATTCTGGTACTGTTGCTGAGTTGAGTAACCAGATGTTGGAGATGGTGTTCCTCTCCAATGGTTCTGTCGTTGCTTAAAATACAGTAAGGGAAATAAATAATCAAGTATACTCTGGGCTGTATAAATACAAATATATTCATGAAATACTTAAATATCAAGACCTTATTGTAGAACAGAGAAAGTAATAAAATACTACAATAAAAATATGATTAATTTTCATTATTGCAACATAATACAACTCAATAAAGGAGTTCAATAAGAAAAATACATATTAGTATGTAAGCTATATTATGTCATAGGCCAGTACAAGCCTTTTTCTATAGTTCATCAAGCATACAAAGTTACAAAACCCAAAACAGACCTGCCAACTCTTACAATTTAGGTGTAATTGTTCAAAATTTGTTTTTACTTTACACCTGTACAAACTGTTGTGTTCTTTTGTGATCTTATGCAAAATTCTAAAATTATTTCACCAACTTTTTTCTACAAATAATTTTACAGAAGTAGTTCACTTCTCTTTGCTTTGCATCTCAATCTTATCAATGTTTTAAATAGTCTGTTAAAAAAAGTGTGGAAGCAATCAGCTTGTAATGTGCACTGATCATTTTCTGAGATGAAAAACATGGTTCTTCTTAGTACCCAATAACTTTCACAACTGAATTTAATACAGGCCTTAAGTGTGAAAGTTACCAACCTTGTCTTGGTAACTTGGTAAATAATAAGCCCCATTAGAACAAAGGAAAGAGTAGCAAAAAATAAAAATGGTGTTGCTATTAATTATATTTTATTTTAATACTTACTGATTATAGTGTAATACTGATTAAGAGTCTTGTAAGTAGCACTTTTGGTATTCTTTAGGCATTCATCTGTAAATCGTTAACTAAACTTCTGCTCACTATAAACCTTTCTTTTTTAGAATTATTGGGGATGAAGAAGAACCATGTTTTTCCACTATTTTCCTTTCAGAAACATAACCATAGTACAACATGTTAATGCTTCTGAGAGGAAAATAGTTGGAAAACATAATTCTTCTATGTCCACAATGACTCCATTTTTTTGTTGGAGTCATTGTGGACATAGAAGAATTATGTTTTCCAACTATTTTCCTCTCAGAAGCATTAACATGTTGTACTATGGTTATGTTTCTGAAAGGAAAATAGTGGAAAAACATGGTTCTTCTTCATCCCCAATAATTCTAAAAAAGAAAGGTTTATAGTGAGCAGAAGTTTAGTTAACGATTTACAGATGAATGCCTAAAGAATACCAAAAGTGCTACTTACAAGACTCTTAATCAGTATTACACTATAATCAGTAAGTATTAAAATAAAATATAATTAATAGCAACACCATTTTTATTTTTTGCTACTCTTTCCTTTGTTCTAATGGGGCTTATTATTTTTCAAAATTTAATGTTGGCAAGTCTGCCAAAATATTAGTCCTTAGACAAGGTGAAATGTGTCTGAAACATCACAAAACTTTTAACATTTGAAACTTATTCAGCCTACAGGAGTATACTAATAGCATTTAAGCTTAATTAATGCACTTTGAAGTTCTGAAATTTGGTTAAACAATTGTTCTTTTAATCTGTATTTTAAGAGCATTTTAGTTTGACAAGAATATACATATTATGTAAGAAAATAAAACAGATTTAAGCTACAGCAAAGCAGTACAATAACACAGTTTTATGGGGTAAATAATAATGCTAGCCCAACTAACAATATGTGTCTAAAGCATTTGTAAATCTCCAAAATTAAATAGATATTAAGGTCCAGCTAGATGTGAAAGGTCAGTCAGCAAATTATGCAAATAGTGGAGAAAAAAAAAGTCATATGCCCTATTATAAATTAATAAAATGTTCTACTAATCCACTTACATGTACAATGACTTACGTGGAGGCTGCTGACAGCCTAAATTGAAATATTTTGAAAATAACTTTTACACAAGAACTGATCATTTATACTAAAGAAAACATGGAAATTTTCAACATAAATCTTAAGATTTAGAGATCAAACGATATAAACAGTTGGTGTGTTTACTTCAAATGTTTAGGTTGTTTTATTAATAATACTTCTTCATTAATTTTTATTATTATTATTTACTTCATTTACACATCACTTTAGATCAGTTAAACTTGTACTTCCTAAAAACTAATAAACTTAATGTATTCCTATTGCCTCAATTATTCATATGCCACTCTAGTCAAACTTATGCCACCTAATAACTAATAAAACTAAGCACATACCTACACTGCCTCAAATGGTTACATATTACTCTAGTCAAACTTGTACCACTTAATTAATAACTAGTGAAAGGGTGGATGCATATATGTTAGGTGGCAAGATGCATGAATGGGTAATGCAATTCCCCCCATTCCATACGTTCTCTAGTTTTCAATTTTTTTCCCCATCCCTACAATTTTGGAATAAAATTTATTCTTAGTAGTTTCTCCATTTGTTATGTATTGAAGTCTTGACATTCAGTGGGGCTCTAGCTTCTTGGTGGAATGCACAATTTCACCAACTTATTCAATTATATTATGTATGGAGCCATAATATACATACATTATGTCTTGAATCATAAGTCACGATCAAGATACTGAATGGTGTGATAAGAAGTATATATTAGATTACCTGTGCAGTAGTATTAGGACAAGAGAATATTTTTCATTCTTTTCATTTTATGGGGCTAATTCTTCCATGACATTACAGAAAGTAAATATCCACACTATGATAATGCTTCACTGTTCCCTGTTGACAAGTGAATAAATCAAGGTGAGAATACTTATCATTCTTTAGAAATCCCATATACTTGTACCCATGGTAAGGGTTCTGCTTGAATGAACATACTGATCTTAGGGTCTGAAATAACTGTCGCTGTTTTGACTATACAGAAAAAAGCTAGCAATGAGTTAGCATATGGTACCAACATATGCTAGAACAAACCAATTTAATAGCACTCCACAAATAAACCTTTATAACAACAGTGTTTAACACAATATATTAAGTTCTGTTGTCATGCACTGGCCAAAAAAAACATACAGAATTAGAGCAGAGAGGTCCCTAAAATTATTAATGTGATGCTGGTTGACTCTGCAAAAAATTACTGTAGACTTAAAATGCTCCCCAAACACTATCGTGTTCACCCTAGATCGTGAGACCAAGACAAATAAATTGAAAAATAGGAATGAAAAAGTCAGAACAACTGAACTAATGATAATTATCTTCATTTATTCAGCCTTCAGTACAGAAGGAAGACTTCTACTGATCTTGTGCATGAGGTAAATTACCATGTACCAAATGATAGAAAAGTGTCCAGGTCTATAGTATTAAGAAGACTCGATGAGAATAAAGTATCTGATCGTAAGGCAGTTAAAAAAACCTTTACCTCGATTTCCAAATATTGTAAAAAAACTGAAATTTCTGAGAAAAATACAAAAATTGGACTGCTAATGACTGGAAAGTGTTATGGACAGATAAGTCAAAGTTTGAAATATCTGGTTGAAAGCATAGGTTGTATATCAGATGAAAGAAAGGTGAAAGATACCTCAATGCATAGCACCTACCTTGAAGCATAGGAGAGGTAATGTAATGATTTGGGGGGCATTTTTCTGTTGAAGCAACAGGAGATATTTGCAAAATTAATGGAATAATGGATTAGTGCAGTGATCAAGTACCATCAGATACTGATCTGTCACAGTATACCCAGTGGTTTGCATATTGTTGGTTAACGATTCTACTACAGAGAAGATAATGACCCCAAACACTCATGTAGAAATTACTTAGCTAAGAAAGAAGCTGCTAAAGTCATTCAAGTCATGCAATGTCCCCCACAGAGCCCTCATCTCAATGCAACTGAGCAGATCTGGGATTTGATAGATCAAAATCATGACAAATTAATAGTTACTTCCAAAGAAACTTTATGGGAGTATATTAGAGACATTTGGAGCAAAATACCAAAGGACAATTTGATTAAATATGTTGCAAAAATGCCTGAAAGACTATCTGTAGTTATTAAAGCAAAAGGAAGATTCGTAAAATATTAACTGTTTGCTGAACTTGAACACTTCCACTGAGTTTCTGGTGTACTAAATATGAAGATTAATAACATTTTAATGTTTCAATGGTAATTTACCTTCCATTGTTCTTTGAAAGTAGCCTGCAATTTAATTTTTGACTTTGTTCTAACACTTTTGCACAGCACTTCCATATAACACACAATGGCTTACTAATTAGAGACGGTAATTAGTATTTTTTGGCTGTAACTAACCTATCTTGGATCACTTGTTGCTCTAGATATGGAAAGGTACATCCTAAAAAAAGCAAGGAAGTGTTTTGGTGTATAGGCTGTGGCAGACACACTGTGATTTACAAATTACAGCTGATGAAGAAGAAAAATTGACATTTTTTGTGGTCCATTTATGAGATATCAACAAAGGTAAGCTGAACTTTAGAGGTAATACTGTACTTTTAAACTCTTTGTTAACTTGAAGATGACCTAAGAAGGTCAAAACATTGTTCTGTACTTTATTTTAATTAAAGTTTTAACACCCATACTAGCCATCTTGAGAATACATAATAGAAATATTGTACTTGATTAGCAAAAGCCTTTTCATACTTATCCCTCCCCTTTGGCTGGATTTTGCCAATGTTCTAGTGTATGAACTACCATATAAAGTACACAGGCATATATATCCTTGCAGGCATACACCTCAGAATGTGTTCACATCATGTCAGTAAGTTACACATGATTTTATACACAAATCAGACATGTACAACCTAATAACTAAAACCTAAACATGTATTTACATTGTATAAATTAGTTACACATCACTTTAGGTTAGTCAAATGTGTTCCATCTAATAACTAATAAAGCTGAGAATGTATTCATGTTATGTCAAGCACTTCCATATAAAATAAATTCAGATAGCATACTTCAAACATCTCACAAATGCATTACAATGTAATTTACCAGAAAAACTGATTAACATAAATTTATTTACGTTTAGTTAGTAGGAACACTAAACAAACTTTACTCTTGTACATAAAATGATTTAGAGTGAATATTATAAAGTCTCCTTGTATAATTAGTGCATTATTTTAGTAGGTTAGACAACTCCAGCTCTGTTAACTGTACTCCACATAGGTAAGACTGAACCATTTAGGAGAAATTAATAAAAGTGTCTTTTGCTACAAAGACTGAGTTTAGTAGTACATTTATTATTATCACATTAAAATGGTGAATGTAACTGTAAAAAACAGAGATGAAATATTTGTTACTCACTGTTTAAGTTTATATTTTGAATATTACATGTGTGTGTGTGTGATACACCACAGTTGAGAATCAATACAACATATAATTGCCTGATATATACAACAATGAGAGGCTTCTAGATCTAACATGTGGAAGGACAGCTGTAGTACTATATTTCTTCAGGTTAACATAAATGTGTTGTATGTGTAAAAAATATCACACAAACATATTTACTACTACATTCAGATGTGCATATATATTTTTTTCAGACATCATTCTAGGCCTCTATGTAAACTTTACAATATAACAAGACACAGTGTTTTTGTCTTTACATTAGAACATATATGCCCTGTAAAACCTGTATAGCACAATGTGCTACATTATATACTTTCATTGTAGTGACTTTGTCTGCAGTTATTTGTATCTTTGTCTTTACTATAAATCCATATAAGGATAACATAATTTTACTTCTCTAAAATTTACGGCTCACAGTACATTATCTTCAATGTTTATTAAGACAGAAAAATTTCAGCCTTAATTCACTGTTACTTAAAGGTAAGTTATACAACTACACATGACTATTAATTTAAAACATATTACTTGTATTTTTGGAGGTCACTTGTCATATTCTGTTGGATAAATATTGGGTTGAGGAATAATTCGTGAGCGTTTTTTCAAGTTAAAAAAATATATTCATAAATGAAACGCTTTCGCAAAATATTTCATGTCATTTGGTAGATAATTTTTTGCTCTAATAGATGGTGTGTTTGATTTTCATATGTCTTTAATTTTTGCTTTCATTTTCAGCTCATTAAATAAAATGTCAAGTGGACAAAATCGAACATTTTCGACACCATCTGCTTTTCGCATTTAATTTTTTGCAATTTCATTTAAAACAATGCATGCTATATACCTAGGTATTACATGAAATAAAGTATCATAATAAATGTTTTGGGTGTAATGTGTTCATGCATTGAAGTATTGTACAGTCTTGCATGTAATGCTTGAATGAAATTATTTAAAAACGCTCACAAATTATTCCTCAACCTAATACATTAAGACTGCCAGTTCTTACATGGTAAAAATTGTTTGAAATTAAATTGAACAAGTTTATTTACATTCTAAAAATCAGTTACTATCTTCAAGAATCTAATTACAAAATTTATTTTAAAAGAGTAAGACATCAAACATCATTATAGAATGCCAACTTACTGTATTCCAAGGTGCAGGAGGTTCAGCTTGAGTAAAATGTGAAACTTTTGGTGGGAAAGGATTGTTCATGGTTGGCAATGGCATTGTAGTTTTGGGACTGGGGCTGTGTACTGGTTTCACTCGCTGAGGAGATGGAGACTTTGAGGGAGCAGGGCTTATAAAACTTGGGTCACGTGATTGTGCTAAAGCTGTAGGATGTAATGAATAAGAACAAGGGAGAGGCTTGGACAAGATCTGTGACTGACCAGAACTTGGATGCTGTTTTGGAATAGGAAACCCTTTCATGCCTTCTAAATTGAGTCCTGTTGACAAAGGTTGTTCTGGAGAGGAAGGCTGCTGCTGCACTTGAGATTCAAGGAGTCCTGTTGATGTTCGGTTAGGTTTTTTATCATTTAAAGAACTTTCTTGGATAGCACTGTCAATTAGTTGATACATGAGATCTTGTGAGGTAAACTGGGTAAGAGATGGCTGTTGGAGAGCTTGAGAAGCACCCTGTGTGCTGTTAAAGCAATGGGTGGACTTATTTCTAACACCAGAATTACTCAAACGTGATGTCCTGGGTGTTGTTTCTTTCTTGACACTTTCTGGGGACTTTGAAGATGACAAAGAAATATTATTATCTTGCCTCACATTCCTACCTTCTAAGGATTTTTTAAAGGCCTCTAAAAACCCATAAGGATGATATGGCATCATGGGTGGAACAGTACTAAATTCAGAACTAGCTGCTACATTAACACCAGTGGATGAGGGCACAGATGAGGCATTTTGTTGTATATTAGAATTACAAAGAATAGAAACAGATGTTGCAACTTTCTGCTGTTCTGGTCCAATTGAAATAAGCTTAGTTTCCTGAGAAGGTTCTCTGCGATGGAGAGCAGCTTTAACAGAAGATTTCAAGATGCTTATATTAGTGCTACCAAGTACAGACATCTGTGATGATGAAGCACACTGATGAACTTCTGTTGGCTGTGATAAAGGTCTTGCAATTATGTTTTTCCCTTGATTTTGGATCACTGATGTATTTATGACCTTTCCAGGAGAAAAGGGCTCACTCTTAATTGGCTGGACCAATCCTGAAGTTTCCAAAACAGATGATCCACAATTTGGAAAGTTTCCCAAACTGGCACAAATTATACGATCTAACATATCAGAAGCTAAAGAACCATGAGAAACAGGTTTGGCAGTGTTTTCTGAAGTTACCAAGGATAAGATATTTTTTGATGGCAATGAGACCTGAGATAAAGTCTTCCCTGAAACTGATGAAGTTGAAAAAGAAGCTTTGCATTTTTCACTTGCACTTAGAACTTGGTCTTGTAATTTTTCTACAACTATATTTACTGAATTTAACAATGAATCATTTAAGGGTTTAAGATCAACACTTTCACTTTTCATGAGAGAAGATTCATTTATGACAGTTTGAGTCTTACTTTTTTCAGTAACTTCTGATTCAATGTTACAAGGATGTGGTTTTGCTGTAAAAGCATTTGATATACTCTTATCTGAAAGTGGACTGGTTAATAAAGCATCAGGTATTATCTTTTGCAATTCCTTTTTGTTCACTGATAAAGAAACTGGTTCTCCTTCAGTTACATGTTTAATAGAGGATAGCTCAGATGATTTGGCACTAATGGACCTAGAACACCCAACCTCAACTTCTTCAGCAGTCTCTGAGGTAGTTGCACATGTGGGAATGATATCTTTTGAGGTAGCTGTAGCTTTAAGTTCATGTTGTACAGGGTAAGGAAGCTCAGAGAAATCCAATAACTTAATCTTTACTTCAGGCACTGTATTTCTGATGGCTGAAACTATTTCACTTTCTGTTCCACTTTCCACCGAGTTTGAAATGGTTTGCTCAGACAAGTCCAATCTTGTAGTATTAACATTCTGTTCATGACCATCCTGTGGAGATGAGCTGCTGGGACCTAACGATGTCACACCAGTTTGTTTTCCAACACTCGAAGGTGAAACACTAGTGCTGGATAGGACTCCAACTTTTCTACAATTGGCTGCTGACTTTCTTGGCCTATTTCTGTGAGAAAAAATAAAATACAACCATGTAAACAGCCCTGTAAACTTTAAAAAATAGGAGGTACCATGTCAGAAAAAAAGTTGTGCAACTTCTTACTTAAATGTATTTTTTGCATCCTTACTGTGTGTGTGAGTATATATATTTTCTTTCAAAGAATATTGGAATATTTCTTAATGCTGTGTACACTAATATTACAATTTTTTTAACAACACTTGAGTGTTAGCACTACGCAAGTATAATATAAATAAATATATCAGTGAGATAGATCCCTTTCTCATGCACAGTTCATTTGGTAAAAAGTAAATAAGCAATAATGTTTATAATCTACAGCAGTGATTCCCAGAGAGATTTCACCACACCCAAAAGACAGTTGTACCAACATATGCAAGTTTTAAATACAGCTACTGTTGTATACTATTTTACTTGGTAAATTACAAGTACTTTAGAGAAGTTAATAATGTATGAAGAAATACATGAAGTTTAATGATGAGAACTAGCTGATCCTTAGTTGGAAAAAGTGTGGAACAACTATCATACAGTACAGAAAAACAAGTGCTAACTTACATTAGATGATGATGAGCATCTCGACTTTCTCTGAGAAGAACCCTAAAAATGTAAAAATATAGCTTTGGTTTTAATTTATATATACATAAGAAGGTAATTAATAAATGTCTAACAAAAACTGTAACAGCTGGAAGAAGGAGCTCAGCAAAAGATATTTAAAATGAAAACTGTCCAATTTGTTATCTTAAAATACACACAAGTTTGAACTATTTAGATGACACATAAACCCTGGCAAGTGCCAAACTTTGAAAAGGGGATATTAAGTTTTGAACATGTATTATATTTGTAATAAAATAAGTCTAATAAACTGTGTTGAAATTAAACCCTTGTCTGATGATTTGATTTCAACACAGTTCATTGAACTTAACAGAACAAAACACTAACACATTATTATTATTCATTTTTTTTATAACCATTAATTTATACATAGTTAAAATTAGCTTATCTGCACACTGCTGGAAACCAGTGTAGCAGATAAAATATTTTTTATAATCTGATCAACTACTATTCCTGCCAAATAACAAAGGCACACCTATATCTTTCCAAGCTTCTCTTTACGGCTTTGAAACACGAACAAATTTGTACCATTATAAACACCCCACATGTTTACAAACCTTGGTGGTAAGCTTATCCATAAAAATGTAACAAGTATTCACTTACTATCCACAAATTAACATGAATAGAAATCATGAATATATCCTTTTCTCTTTGTGAATCCATCACAAACTATCAAATTTTACTACTATAAATATCCCAATGTTTGCAAATTTTGGCAAGCCTATCCATAAAAAGGTAACAGCACAATTACTATTCACATACCTCTATTACATCCATTAGAAACAAAAGGGGGGAGGATATATATGGAATACATCCAAATGATACCCAGACATAACTGGTTTGCAGTTCACATCAATTATGCTTCTATAAAAACTCCTGTCAGGGTAGTTATATACTTACTGCATCCAGAAATATCTCTACAAATACTATGACATTAACTAAAAATCACTAAACAAATAAATTTTTATTTTATGAAACAATAAGGATAAAGAACAAAAGTACGTTCAAATTGCACTGGTCTCTTTAGAAACAGGAAACATAGACTAGAACTGTGGTATTTTAAATTCTGGTGTGCAAACTGGTAACTAAAAGTAGTAGTTTGTTTTTGAACTTCACAAAAAAGCTACATGAGGGCTATCTGTGTTAGCCGTCCCTAATTTAGCAGTGTAAGACTAGAGAGAAGGCAGCTAGTTATCACCACCCACTCCCAACGCTTGGGCTACTCCTTTAGCAACGAATAGTTGCATTGCTTGTCACATTATAATTCCCCTACAGATAAAAAAATGAGCATATTCGGTGTGATGCAGATTCGAACCTGCGACCCTCAAATTAAGAATCAAGCACCCTAATCACCTGCCCAACTAAAAGAAGTAGACTAATTACTGATGTTACCCATAACAACAAAATATTTGGAATTCAAAGAACACAAACATAAATATTAACAACAGATAGTATTTTAATCCTTTGTCCTTAGATGGCAATTACTACTCACAAAACATAATAACTTTCTCTGCAGTGGCTAGAGTAGTTACTGAATGAAAACATAATGGATTCCTTCAGTTAACTTACTGGTATTCTCACATTTTCATCCAGCATTGTTTACATAATTTTGTACAAGAAAACACAACTACCATACTGAAATACTTTTAATATCAACTCATGAGTACTGCTTTAGTGAAAAATAAAGTAAAAATATTATTCATCAAACAGGCTTGTATACTGCATCAGTTTTATGTATAAGAAACATGCAAAAAAAAAGTACTCTAAAAGTGGATAATGTCCTATATCCAGAATGTATCTTTATTGGTTCAACCTTTCACTATTACAGCTTTATAAAGAGCTACCAATATTCAGTTTAGATTTCATTGGTATAAATAGCTCATAATAGAGATGTCATAAAATACTAAATTGATAAAGATATTATGTAGATATAGGCCATTAATTTCCATAATGGAAATGCCTTAGAATAAAATCCAGTTTGCAATAAACAAAACTAAAAATAATAATAAATGATATTCCTTCTAATTTGCTTTTGAGATATTTATCTTAGGTTTCTTACTATAAGATTTGAGTGAAATACCTAAAAGAAAAGGAAACTGTGGAACATCACACAGATATGACTGTGGTATGTTAGCTATTTCTGGATTAGGGTAAGGTGTCACTGATATTCCTTGATTATTCCCTTCTAAAAGTGGGGATAAGTGAAATTACTTATTAAAGGGTATCTAGTTTTAACTTAAAAAAATTCAAACAAGTGGATTTAATTTTGCTATAATTTTTATGTTGCAAAATTTCAAATACTTTGTTGTGAGACTGTTTTGAAAAAAACATTTAAAGTATTTTGGAAATTTCCTTTTAATATATGCAATTGGCTTCAACTTGATTGATATTTATTAACATATTTATTTTAATACTTTATTTTGCTGACTGCAATAGCCACCATTTTTGACTATATATGGAAAACCCACCAGAAAAACTTTAAAAAATTTATGGAAACTTAAGAGTTTGACTTTTCAAAATGGTGATAGATTAGAATAATAATGTTTTTGACAACAATACTCTTAGTCAAAACCAAGTTATATCTTAATAAATGTACATTATTTATTATTTTCAACAGATAAGTTGTTTTATTTGTGTGCATTGTTTGAACACAATAAACAGTAATATTCAACAAACTAGGAATGAACCAGGGAATCAAACCCCTGATTTTATCATTGTAAATCTGTAGACTTCTGTACCAGTGGGGGACTAAAGCAACTATAAAAAAAAAGTCCAGATCTGTTTTGTTCTTAGCCATTCTAAACTTCTCACAATATTTCATTGTTCTTCTGTGCACCAACTAAGTCTTGTTACTTTCCCATCTCATAACCTACTTCTTACATCATTTTATTCAATTTATATCAAGTTAAATAGTATATACTTTATCCAATGATGTTTAATTTTTACTGTTAATCATTTTGACAGTTGACTGTCATTAGTAGTTGTTCAATCACTTGTTGTGAGGTCATAAAAGGGTGGAAAACAAGGGATTATACTAACAAAATTCAGATAAAGAGAATGAAAATAAAGATAGAAACAAAATGCTTATAATTAGGTTATTTAAGGGCAATAAGTTTATTAGTAAATATGAACCTATAATTTTGAATGGGAAGAAAAAAATCAGTATGTTGTTTACAGGTGAGACTTTTGAACATTTTTTATATTTTAGTTCACAAATTATGTTAAACAAATGTTACAAAATAACTAAATATCAGTCCTAATATTTTTTATTAAAACAATGTTTAAGTAGTTAGAATGATTATTTCTATTCAAATTTTGAAATTCAATATGCAGGTATGCATTGGATATTTGAAATGTGCTCATCAGCTTGGAAAGAGAATTTCCAAACAGGTCAGATGTACAAATCTAATTCTTTCAATTCCTACCTTCAATTATTCCTGGATAAGCACTTAAAGTGGACTTTGATGTTTCTTACCATTCAATTTAACTCTCTCACTACAATTAGGCAAAAATGTGCATGTCACAACTTTAAGGACTACATTCAACATTTAATTAAACCATGTTATTAGCATGGTACACAAATAAAGAATACATCAAACACAGAAAATAATTTACGTTTTAATATTATATACATTTTAAGTGAACTATGCATTTGCTGAGTTACTGACAACATATGTGGTAAGATTATCAGTTAGATATGATTCAAATAGTAACAAAGCAATAAAATGAAGTATAATCAAATATATACTGTTACAAGTTTTAAGTTGCTTAGTATAAACAACTGTACTACCTCATTACAATTTGCAGTCACTCCAAAAAAGAAAAAAATGTATTTAGATTTTTTTTATGGTAGTTACATGGGGTGTTGGGAAAATTGACTAAATGCATGTAGGTTTAGGGTAGAGAAACTAACAGATAAAGTTTTACCATGAAATGAACACACAAAAAAAAGATAATTATTTAAATTTTAGAGATTATGTAAATGAAATTTAACAAGTTTTAGATGAAAAAAAGTATTTTTAACTTTAACATGAAAATCGCTTTCCACTCAGGGTAGCCAAGATTCCAACTCCAAAATACTTAATTAAAAAATCCTGTTTTTTGTGTGGTAAAAAAACAACAAAAAATACCACCACCACCAACAAAACTTAATATTTACTGAAAGCTTGCAAAATTTCATGATCTAGAACACATATGACATGTTACAGTATTGAAACACTGATGGTTACTTTAGAGTTTAAAGGTTGGTCACACTGACTGAGCCCATAGTGACAGAGTTAGTGAGCTTGCATAAACCAACACATACTCCAACATAACTATTCTCCCCTGTACCTTCTGTTAAATAATCTAGTTTTAGACAAAAAATAAAAGTGAATTTTGATGAACATTCAATACCCTTATTACTGTTAATTATGTTTGCACAAATAAACATATGGCTCAGCATACCTAATTCCTTCCACACTGACCTTTGGAAATTCTGTTGGATCAACCAGTCTTAGATGGGTAGCTTAAGCAGAAAAACCCATCAATCATAGAAGAAAAGGAAAATACTAAGTATTCACTTGCAGACATTGGGACTTTATTAGGTTATTGGCTTTAGTATTACTGAAATTTTTGTAGTCACATTTTATTGATTATAATTCTATGGTACCTGTTATATAATATAATGTGCAATGAGTTTAGCAAGTTAGAGCTCATTGGGTTTGGATCAAGTTAAACTTCAATTTATATTTGCTTCTAAACTGTGTTTAGTGACACATTTTTGTTGGCTTATCCAAAAAAGAAAGAAAAAGGATCTTAAGAGTTGAACCTGGTTGGTTACATATTTTAACTATACTTTCTAGTTCTTTGTCAATAATAAATTTGGTAAGAACAAATTTTTATACACCTTTGAGAATAATTACATTTAAATTTCAAATAAATTTAAGCTAAAAGTCATATGATGTTATATATATATATCTACAATACTTATAAAAAACAGTTAACTTTGCAGTGAAAATACACAATACTGTTTTTATATTCTCAAGATGGCTGTTACAGGTATTAAAAATTTAATTAAAATAAAGTACTGAACAATGTTTTGCACTTTTTACATGTTCTGCACTTTATTTTAATTAAAGTTTTAATACTCATACCAGTTGTTTTGAGAATACTTTTTTATTTCAAGTGGGTTTCTCGTCATCACAGACAATACTGATCTTGTCACCAGGTCTTTCATTGACCTCTTCTGTGCATTTTTTTTTAGTTTTTAAGAAAAACCATCATATCAACCAAAGAAACAGTTACCTTAAATAAAGTCTCCTCTTTATGATGCTAAAAGTATAGAATATGGGTAAGCTGTGCTAATGTTGAAATGCTAAAAGCAGGTGGAAGATAACCATAACAACAAGTTGCATCTTCAGTACCCGGTATTTCAAGTTCCAAAAATTTAGCTTCTGTTTTTTCAAGTTTTGGTTTTGTACCAACCCAGTTTTCAGTGATACAGTTAAAAACATCATAAAAACTTCTATGCGTTACAAGTTTCAGTACGTACTTGTGGTGTCAATTATGTTTTTTTCAATAAATCAAATATTTTAATTCAAATATTGCTGTACATATGATTTAAACATATCTACAAAACAGATACAAGTTTTCGTAAATCATATTACCATGCTTTAATACCAGTTTTTTGTTTTTAATCAGAACACCCCTACCTTGTTTGTATCCAGCCATCTGGCCATAAAGCCTTCACTTCTGAGCTGAGAAAATCCATCAAGTACTCTTCTGCTGATTGAGTTCTGGTTTTCTTTACTTCATAACATTTAAGTTTGATAGTCACCACTTCACATAGGAGTTTCCTATTATAATGAAATAATTTTCCAATACAAATAGCACTTTGCCCAAATACAATCACGTGCAAGTTTCCTACACATACTTGAATTTCAGCGTAAATGATTTTCAATAATCTGTAGTTTACGTATGCCTTTTTTGTTGTCTGAAGGGCTCCTATAATATTAAATTGTATCATGTGTTAGTTTTAAATCATTATTTATATAGTTGTTCATTACGTACAACTAGTTTTTTATCATTAGAAGATTACATCACCAATATCTAATTTCAAGCATTTGATAGTTGAAATTCTGCTTTCTTAGTTCTCAAATTAGAATAACCATACAAACCATTCTGATGTACATGTTAAAAAACAGCACGAGTTAAATTATGGTAAAAGCATTTAACATCACAACATTATTAACACAGGACTTCTCCCTGAATTAGATGCAACTTAGTGGGAAAGACTGGATGTAAAAAAATCTGCTATTTTTCTGACTTTGATACAACTTGTTACATGCTGTAGTATAAAATGCAATATGATAACTACAATTTACAAATTAGACAAAACTTGACTGAGTTATGACTGGCTATACTGTCAGCAGAAACCTTATAGTTAATGATAGTACTGTTTGTTGTGTAACTGATGTCTACCACACCATTCTTCATTTTCTTTGCTGAAGTTCCATGCTTCTCAGACCAGAACTTATCAGCTAGCTTCAAGCCATGCTGACCATGACTAGAATTTTGCTTCTCTTCAGCATATAACCATTATTCCCTCAATTATCTGAATGTGCAAAGTTCAATTACATTTTATTTAAAACCTGTGCAACCACTGCAGATGCCATCATAATGGACTTTTTTGAGAGCTTTTAATGAGACAAATTTATCTGTCAAACCCAAATATGTTGCATTAGCATTTAAAAAACAAACAAACAAAAAACATAAGTGTTCCACCAGATCAAAAGATTAAGAACTAACTTTCCCACCTTTAACAAGAATGAAGTAAAAAATAACAACAAGAGAGAAAGAAAAAGAAGAAATAAATCAATTTGTATTCGGAACTGTTGCAGCTACTTTCAATCTGTCTCTTTTTTGACCGATCATAATTTCAGACTAAGGTAAGTTTATCATCATTTGGATTGTATACTTGGTTGCAGCAGTTTTTAGAATTTCCAATCATATATGCAATATATCCAAGAAACAACCAGGATTTCTCGTTACTTGTCTTGCTGCTCAAAAACACTATTTTACCTATGGTTAAGGTAGAGAAATCATGTTAAAAAAACTCAACTCCTGATTAGAGTGCTAAGATGGTTATTGCACTCTATGTTCCAAGTATTGTTAGAGTAACATTAATATACTTACCTTAAGTGGTTATTCCATTCAAATTTCCTTCTAGGTAGATTTGAAATCTGTGTGTATTCTCCTTCATCACTATCTTCTTCTGATCCAGTAGCTTGTAAGTCTGTTAAATCCTTATCATTGCCTTTACTCCTTAAAAAAAAAAATCAAAGAATGAGATTATAACACATCCAGAGTACACACACACACGTGTCTGTGTGTGTGTGTGTAAAAAATCTAAACTTGTGACAATGTGAAACTGAATAGGACCCATGAATGTATTCAATAGCTTTATAATTATTGTATTCATTCACTTTGTAATCATGTTTTATATTACAAACTTGTCTTGAGTTTTCTGAAAATGGAAGAATTTTCTGATATAGTTAATTTGAGGTTTTAGCTACAGAGTATTAAAATTCACAGCAATTCAACACCTGGTGTAACCAACAAATCAAATTATGTGAACAGGAGATATAAATATGTGCATAGATAAAACAAGTTTTATTCTGCAAGTAGTAATAAATAAAGCTTCTAAATTCTGACAATACTCCTCATAAGTATAGCATTAACTTTTAGTAAACAATTTAAATCATTTTAAAGAGAAGCAAAACAACAGTTTTTCTCTTAGTAGCTTAGAACAAACTAGATGTCTAAATTAAGAACAGAAAAAACATGTTGCTTTATTTACTGTGTGACTTTGGTAAAAAGAAATGTCCAGAATATTTTTATAGCTATAAATATAATTCCATTTTTTAGTCTATAAATTGAGTTTTAATAATAACAAGAATTCTATGAAATGTTGTTGTGTCCAATTATTAAATTTAAAACACAAACTTGGATGTTTTTTAATAATCACTAGAAACACTCACACTTCTAATGATGCCTTCTGACAAGCTTCTGCATATTTCTGTTCCATCAATGGGATTACTTCTGAAATTGCTATAAAATATACAAATAAACTGTACAAAGATGAACTAAACCTGAAATACGTGAGAGGTGATTTTTCATCTATTTCAGGTTTATTTCATTTAGTTTAATTCTTTTTACACACTAATAACAGTATAGAAACATCTTTGTACTAGTTCTGAATATTTTTGAGAAACCTTAAGGAGATGATATATTTGCATAAATATCAGAAAGGACAAAGTTAAGTTTTTCAGAAAATAACACATAAAATACTTTTCACAATGCTGAATTTAAAAATGTAATATTAACCAAGTACCTTGTTTAAACTAACTCACATATTTATTTTAAAAATTTAAATCAGTGTCAATTCTCTTGATGTTAAAATCACTGTACATTAGATAAATATTTTAGCAAGTGATATAACTGAAGTATTATATTCATATTTATTTTGTTTTTGATTAGCATATTAATTAATAGTAGTCTGATTTAAAAGATAATTTTGACAAACAAGATGAAAACATATATACATCAAAATAGAAAGACAACTGAAACTCTCAGACAGAAATATAATGTCCACACATCACTGTTGCATCTTCTCAGAGACTGACTTTGAGAAACATACATTGATACTTTACACACATGCATCTTTGAATAAAATTACATCAAAAACTGACTCTCCCTCAATATAAAGCACATTTCAAATCATGGTACATGTTACCATCTTTCAGACACTGTAAGGGTTCTCTAAGTTTTTCATCCTCTTGGTCTAAACGGAGTTTCTTTGCTCTTTTCAGGATGGTCTCTTTTGTACATGGTAGGTGGAAAGCTAGGTGGGTGTAAATCATTGAGCGCTGGCTACATGATAGCTCTCTGGATTTCAGCTCAATCCTGTAAAAAGCAAAATGTAATGACTGTGAAAAGTATATATTCAATTTATTCAAAGCAAGAAATAAATGCTAGAAAATATTAATGAAAGAATATTTATCTCTTAATCAAATGACTAAACTAATTGTTTTTCAGAGATGAAATAGTGCTTATTATTTCAACTTAAACTGCAAGTTACCTCACAAATATGAAATTTTACACATATTGGTTTGTATATACTACAGGTAGATGATCTGAAATTGAGTGATTCAAAACTGCAATATTCCAGAAACTATTTGTTTTGGTAAACATTGCACTAACTAATAAATTAGAAATTTTTTATACCCAAACTTTTTCTGGTTACTGATGCATTGCTTCCAACTTAAATTACTGAAAACTTCACTTAATATTATTGTAAAATATATAAATACAAATAAGTAGATAAAATTTTATTTTAGGTTTAACTGTAGATTAATTACTGGCATGAGGGCATGGTGAGTCAATGAATGCATGTGATCTCAATTCAAACCTGCCCTTCCTCTGTGTTGGGTTGAATATTTATTCCTATGTTCATTGCAAAAATGTCCAAAGGGCAAGTAAACATATATAACATATATATATTTCACACTTTATTTATATCATTTGCACATGCCAGTACAAGCAACCCCTGAACTTGAAAATTCCAAACTCTGGCATAGTTTGGATACCAACTATTCTGGATTTGAGATTGGGTATCTGTATTGCAAACCTTTAATTCATAATCAATTGTAAAGTTTTACATTTCGACAAAACAATCAGTATTTCAACAGTAAATTTATTTATGTACAAGTTAAACACCATAAAAATGTATGTGTAATAAATATTTCAATAAATATTACTTATCTTCAGTGAAATATTTCACTACATGATCAAAATTAATGTAACAGAATATACATTATACCATTTCAACTTTTTTAAAAAATTAATTGTGGCCCTTTACTATACGTTTCACACAAATTCATCTTAAGACAGTTATTTCTGGTCAGTAAAGCAGGTGTACATTCACCATTCATTTTCACATAATGGGTGTTAGGTTAAAGTGAAAATATACAAGAATTTATGCATAAATTACATTTCTTTTTTAAAGTTTGGATATACAGAAAGTTCATTAATCGCAAAAGAATAAAAATATATTAACCAATAATAAAAGTTGCATTCTTGTAACAAGTACATAAACAAGGTACACCAAGTAGCTAAAACCAATTCAAATAGCAACATTACTTTCTAGGTAGCTTATCTGAAAAATAACTTGGTGATAATGTCAATAAAAGTACTTCATATAACTTATTTTTTACAAATATTCTGGCCAAAAAAATTGGAACCTAAATTGGCCTTACAGTTCACCAATACTGAATTCTTCAGTTTCCAATCTGAAATCTATATGAGGATTTGCCCTTTGTTTTAAGCCTATAGTTAAACAGCATTGTAATCCTGTGGTTTTAACATAAACCTATAATTCTGATAGTCCATTATCTGTCATTATTAACTACTTCACCTAAGCTGACATTTTCAAAATAAATTTTCTACTGTTATACAATATCTTTTTTTTTCTGTTGATTCATGCTCTTTGTTCCACGTTTTAATCCAAATTAGTTAGAGAAATGTTTCTGAAGAAATTTCCCTGTACCTCTAAGTTTACCAGTCAGTATACAATATTTAGGTTTCATATATATTAATGATGAACTTACTTTAAAAGCATTGTGTTTACATCATTAGAGAAAAACTTGCACTTTCCTTCCTCAGATGTGTACGCAGCCTATAGAGAAGAAAATTACAATGAATCTTATCACATACAGATATTAAAAAAAGAATAACAGATGTATGTTAAACTCTCCCAAACTGAGATTCTGTCAATTGCTATAAACAGGTATGTTAAAACTAATCAGTAGAAAACACATAGAAAGAAAATAAAAAAAAGAGAGCTTCTGTTTAAATTTTTTTCATATCAGAAATAAACTAATATTTTAGTAATAAACCAAATAAAATATTCTAAATCTTCAGGTGTATTACAAATGTAAATTTTAGACTTTCCTTTCTGAAAGAAAAGCACTTCTTTTTAGAGTAATCAGATTAATCTCTGATTACTAATTTCAGCAATATTGGTTCAAAAAGAAACCTGATATTTAGTTTACTACAAATGTTATAAATTATTCTTTTAATAAAAAACAAATGCAAGGTTTAATCTTTTCTTCCATGACAATAACAAACAAACAGTATTTTATTAGTTTTACACAACTTATTCATTACACCTTAAGAGCTCCAACTTTAGTTTTATTTAGGAAAAAAAAAGAAAAAAAAGTTACCTGTTTAATTTTGGTCAACAGATCATCCAGTTCAGCTGGCAAGTTTTCTGGAAGCTTTGGAGCTCCCATAGAATCAACAGCTTGTCGTACATCTTCACTGTCACTACTTGCTGTTGTGAGACCTATGTTTCCATTACTAATTATTTCCTCTCCAGCTGCTTTGATCACAGACTCAATTGCATCCTTTATTTTTGCATTATCTTTGGGCACACCTCCTTCTACATTATCAACAGAAGAGGGTGAGTAACTCAAGGATGTTCCATGTTCCCTGACAATCAGTTCTTGCTGCTGCTGAAGCTGTGCTTTGTGTTGTTGAAGTAAAGTGGCAACTGTTGGTTGAGTCTTCTTCTTTGGTCTTCCTAAGGCACTAAATCACAATGTACAAATAAAATACCAATTACAACAGATAAAAGAAAAACAAAAGATAATGTTCCTTTACACTTTCACTCAATTTTTCTCAAGAAATTTAAATTACATTTGATCCTAAACTAATGTTATATTGCCAGTTCATACACTTTACTTATAAAACTTCAGTGCAGTAGAATTGATGAGAAATGACATTTAGTATGAAAAATATACAAATAAATACTTATAAATTTAACTTGTTTATAGAAATCTTAGACTTACTATGAAGTTAGTTATAGCTAAGCAAGTTATATAAAACTGTCTCAAAAGGAAATTTTAATGGACAGTTGTTGCCTAAGTTATGAAATCTACATATGTAAACAAATTAGCAGCATTATCCCAAGTAATAGCATTTTCAAACTTCAATTCATGTACTCCTGTTTTCTTTTTAATTGATCCGGCATGGCCAAGCACGCTAAGGCGTGCAACTCGTAATCCGAGGTTCGCGGGTTCGTATCCCCGTTGCACCAAACATGCTCGCCCTTTCAGCCATGGGGGCGTTATAATGTGACGGTCAATCCCACTATTTGTTGGTAAAAGAGTAGCCCAAGAGTTGGCGGTGATGACTAGCTGCCTTTCCTCTAGTCTTACACTGCAAAATTAGGGACGGCTAGCACAGATAGCCCTTGAGCAGCTTTGTGCGAAATTCAAAAACAAACAAATTATTTTTAATATAAAAATTATTTTTTTATGTGTTTATTATTCCTCAATACTTTTCACATATATAATATTTCTCAACAAGTTAAATACCAGTATTCTTAATGTTACTGTTAATTTTAACTAAACATATTATTTTAAAACAATATATAAAAGTATTTGTATACATAATTATGCATAACCATTAGCTATTTAGTACACTTCCATATCACTTTGTGCTTCAACTAAAACAGATGAACAAAACATACATGTTTATGCATAAACACATCAAATTGAACACAAAGAAAAATACATCTACAAATAGGTTTACTGAACCATAAAAAAAGAAGTTTGTCTGCTTTCAGTGTAATAATAAATTATATTTTGTTTGTTCTTAGAATTATTAGTTATTTTACCTATGCAAATTAAATGCAACTTACAGAGGTAAAGGGTACAAAATATTTTTTTTGTCTAAAACTGCAAGATTTTTCAACTGTAGAAATTTTAGCAAATAATACACAGTAAACATGTGGACAATAAAAGAAAGAAGAAACATTTTTTCTTCACTAGGAATGCTTATATGACAATTGCAATTTCTCTTAGAATTAATTTTATTTAGCTTTACAGCTGATTTTCATAAGAATAAACAAAAAGGCAGATTATGCCTCTCATTTAAATTATAAAATTGAAATGGTTAAAAGAATAAAATATTTTTCAAGAAGGAAAGACTCTTATATCAGAATTTTAAAGTACTATTCACGTACAATATATTTTAATCTGGGAGTTTTAGGTGGTTGTTTGCAGAAATAATTTATAAAAAATTAAGCTACTTGTATAAAGAGGGAAAATAAACCATATTTATATTTTTACCTAAGAGACTTGTCAAGTGGCTTTCTTCCTCTTTTCTTGGGTACATGGTCTCCATCTTTAATTCTACGCCTTCTTTTTCCTTCTCTTTCCAGCAATTCTTTGTACTTATGCTTCTAAAATAAAAGAACTTGAACTGCAATAAAACCAATTTATTACATGTATTCATCACCACCACCAACAAAAAATACTATAACATTACTTCACGTGTCTTCTAAATCATTCAAGTGTATAAGCAACAAGAAAAGACTAAAACCAAAACATTAACTTAAACATCATCATAAGCATTGCTCCAAATAATTTTTTTCTTCCAGAATCCTGTCAATGAGAGTAATTTTAAGTATTTACAGTACAGCAGCAAAATTTTGTGATAAAAAGTAATTTAACTTTTACTGAATTATTTTATTATTCCAAAAGATGAAATTTGGTGGAGGATTAACAAAGTAAATGAAATCATCAGCTGTAGTCATAATAAACACAAATAATGATACTACAACATTCTTTATTTTTTTACACAAAATTGGATAATTCACAAGTGTGCTTACAGAAACTCCTGGTGGTTAGAGAGTATTTATTTTTAAAGATCTACTGTATAAACTCCACAGATCTTGCAAAAAACTGTAAAAAGCTACAAGAATATACCCATTAACCCTCTTGCCACAGGTACCCTTTACTGCACATGGTACAAGGTTTTAATGACTTACATTGAAAATTTTATTATTATTAAAGTACTTTTTGTCTCTGTCATACCAATTGCTAGAGCATAATATTTTTGCTAATAATCAATATTTTAATAGTGTACAAGTTTAAAGTTCTTGATTTTAAAAGGCCATATCAAAAGAAAATCCTCACTTGACACTATTTCTAGGTATTTTCCCAACTCTATTTCACCCTCCTCCAAGAAACTACAAAAGTAATGAATCACTATAAAATCATTACTTCTCAGATAAACCACAACTTTTATAGCCTTCAAAATTTTGTTTGGTTACAGAGCTGTCTAATAGAAAATCAGACCCTTCCTGCCACATCCACTCTAAGAAAATGTTAATAGTTCTCTCTTACATTTAATTACATTACCTACAACCAGGAGTAAGTCAAAGTTTTCCTCTATCAAATGATGTGTGGTATTACATTATGTTCTAAATAGATAAGCCTCAATTTCAACTTTGTTTCCCATGCAAATCACAACAGTTAGCTTGAAGTTCTTATGGCACATTTTACACAGTTAAAAATACTGAAAAATTATGATTGTTAGAGGAAATTGTCTCTTTCTGCATGTTATTAGTTTATGTTTTTTGGTGCATTATTTAAACAAAAGAAAATTGTTTATGCACTACCTTCCATTAGTATAAAAAAGTAGGGTTAAGTGTCATTAACGATCAACAACAAGAAAAATAATACATGGGTAAGCATTTTTTTTCAAGTTTATTCTTTATTTATTAATATAGAAGTAAATAACATGAAAAAACAGATTTTTTAGGTTAGTTAAGGTTAGATTAGAAAAAATAAATAATAACATAAGGATATTTTACAAGATAAACCCACGAGCAGCTCATGGGTGATGTAAATTCGATAGTGTAACATGAGCTGTACATTCCCCAAGTAATTTACAACTTATAATGGCATAAATAGTAGTAGTTAGACATGGTTCAAACAGCAATAAAACAATAACATTTAATTATAAATAGATGTATAATATTATCAGTGTAAAGCTATTGAGGATAAATGAATGTAGTTTCACACTATATATGAAGTCATTCTGGAAAGAAAAGGATGATAATTTATATTTATTTTGATTTTTTTTTGAGCGATCACAAGGTCAGTCAAATTGAACATTATATACAGTTATAGAGAAGATAACAGATAAAATATCAAGTTTTACTGAAAACAAATACCTGAAATATTTGAAGAAGCTTTAGATATTACATAAATGAAAATAAGACTTTTGATATGAAATAAACTATTTTTAACTTCAACTTAAAAATCACTTTGCACATGGACTGTTCAAAACAAATACTTGACGTAATAAAAGATAAATCTTTTTTAGCCTATTAAAAACATTTCACTAAAAATACAGTTTTTTTTTGTATGTGACAGGCTATATATATAAAACGTTTACTATAAGACTGGCAAATCTTCTGAAGACATGCACACTATATCAAATGTATGAAATCCATATAAACTTTATACAAGTACAAAAAAGTCATGTGTTTGGTCATACTGACCAAGCCCACATAAAGATAGTTAATTATTGTTCTGTTATTAAAATGACAGGAGCCATACTCCTTTTTCCATAGATTAAAACAACTTCTCAAAACATTTTTAAGGCTACAAATGACTGATTTCTGGTCAATACTTATGCTAGTATGCCCCTTATCAGGGGCACTGATAACTATGAAAACAAATGAGTATGTCTTCTACACCATTATTTCTCAACCACTTATCTACAGGCACAAAGATCTACTGTCACAACTACCTTACCAGACCATAAGATTTCACAAAACACATACACACACAAAATAACAAAACAGTTATACATAAATCACAGTTTTTCTTTGTACTTGCATTTCAATGGTCTGTAACAGTTTAAGGAGCAGCAAGCTATTCTCTGATATTGAAAATGTTGAGAAATTTGTTGTACACCATTAAACATTTATGTACCAATAACGACAAAAAATACTATTACTTTGTGTGTCTTCTACATTACATATGTATCAGCAACAGAAAAACAATATACCTTCTAAAAATCATATATGCATTACTAACTGAAGTACAAAACCAATACATCTTATATGTACAAAATAATAACTCAGCAAAAAATTAACTTTTAAACTAATACGTAAGTGTTCTACATCATAACGTATACAAGAACATAAACAGAACAAACAGAAATATTTTATACAACAATGTATGTGTATCAGCATCAGAAAAAGTATGAAGTTAACCTTCTTGCAATGGGTCAGGGTTCAAGGGCCATGTCATCATGTTTCTTGACTTGCATTCAAATTTTTATTGAACTGCTATAATATGGTTTTATGCCAATAATTCTAGAACCAAATTGTAGATTATAATTCAAATTTCAATATTATATACCTGTTAATAAATATTAAAAGAACACATTTAAATATAGATTTTAATGAGTCATGTGATATGTTGACTACAGCACTATTTGAAATTAGATGTTTGTGATGTCAAAATACAAAGTCTATAGTTTCATAGAAATGAGTAACTGAAATTACTAATGTTCTGAAGCTGCAATATAAAATGAAACCATTATATCTTTTCAATTTGCTGAAATATGACTTATGTACTGAATCATGCATGGTGCCCCCATCCAACTTTTTCAATTTTTTTGAAACAGTCCCTCATATACCCTTACTTCAATACTTGACACATGAATAACCAATTAATAGATTAGTGTTCCCAAGGTAGTTTTTCTCAACATTTCAATCTTTGAAAATGCTAAAATGTTCTTTTGAACCATGATTTCAATGAGGTAAGTATTGTCTTTAGTCTGCTTGATGTTTCAACTTTTTTAAAATCTGAATAAATTATAGTGGAATTCTATAGCATCAGTGTGGTTATTTATAATTTTTTGGTTATTCAAGTGTACATACATAAAACTTTTTTTTTGATATCCTCAATGAGGAAAATTTTACAAGGCTTAGCAACCTATGTCCAGCAGCAACTGCATACAAAAATCATAGTGAGGAGAGGTAATTGTTTACTTTACTTCTCAATTTTTTTGAAAAATAAGTTTAATAATTTATTTTGAAATAGTAATAATATATATACATATATATAATGTATAATAATTGAAATGTGACTGTATATAACAAAATACTAGTTCATTGAAACACAGACAAAACATATGTACAACATGTCTTTCTTACTATCATTCAAATATAAACTAAATACTACAAATTAGTACTTTCAATGTTTAAATTCTTTGGTTGGTAATGTGTTCCAAACCTACCAAGGATCAAAATTTGCCCTTATTTTAGTCCTAATTATTATACACTGATACAAAGACCTACAAAACAAATGTCAAATAATTACTAGTTAATGACAGATTACTCAGCAGTTAATATAAAAGTCTCTAAACAACCTTGATGCCCTTCACTGTTATCTTCTTTAGATACAGGGAAATAATGAAAAACAAGAGAATGACAACTCATAACTAAACAACATTAAGTTACAGATGAACAATATTAAAAGCTGTGACAAATGAAACTATTTTTGGTTAGTGAGTGTCATGAGTCAACATTAAGTCTACAGATATTTTGAACAATTCACTTTTAAATAGTACAGACAGTACCCACTGCCAGTAAAAATAGTATAATGACAGGATTTCAACAATTTGCTTAACAATTTGTCAACTTCAGCAATAATTAAAAAAAAAACTAATAGCAATAACTTTCTAACATAACTTAGGTGTTAAAAATTTGACTATCCTGAGAAGCTATGAGACAACTCAAACATTTGTTTCAAAGAGCTAACACAAACTGGAGTTGAAATCTGAATAAAGTACTCTTCTAACTTAAATTAACTATACTGGACTAATTATAAATAGTAAGTAATTTTAATATGAAAATTAGTTACACTAGCTAGCCTAAAAGCAATCATAATTTGCTAGCTCTAGTATTATATAAAATAATACCAAGAACCTCAATATTAAAATCATTAGAATTTGAATATATTCAACTAACTCTTCGTTTTGGCTTGTGTCCTTCAGGAATCTCTTCTGTGTCAGAAACTGTTCGAAACTCTAGACCTCCAGAGTTGATGTAAAACCCTCCGTATTGTGTAGTTAATGTTGAAGGAACTAATTCATCATACTAATATAAAAAAATTAGAAAAGGTAGTGAAGAATCTGAATTGATTACATCATGAAATTATAAAGGTACCGAACAATACAAACCATAAGTTGTAACTGAAGTCAAACCCCAAAAGATCATGTCAAATTTTCTGTGACTCTTTTATGTCAAAATATCAAGTTCAAAAACCTTGAATATTGACTTTTCTTTCACAATTTACTATTATGCTTAAATTTTTCACCTTTATGAATAAAAAAGGATTAATTTTTAAATGCTGTTATTTAGCCTTATATATTCTATTTCTCTCACAAAACTTGTATTTAGCTGACTAAAAAAAGTAAGTAAAATATTTCATTTATCATTTACAAAATACATACATGTCACATAACTACTGTAAGCTTCACTCCTTAATTGTATGTAATTCATACTAAAAACCTTTTTCTGCAGTTTTTAACTGTAACATGCTAAATATAAGCTTTGCTCTCTTATTGTATAATTCATATGAAAAAAACTTTTTCTGCAGTTTTTAACTGGAACATGCTAAATATGGTTGAGCTTGAATACTAGTTTAACCCTAATTATTACTTTATTGTCTAAGGATTTAAACAAAATTTCAAATAATAACATTGTCTGTCCTCAATCACAGTAGCACACAGTCTCCATAATTAACAATATCTTTATCTCAAGAGTATATCGTACATAGTCTCACACCCATAAGTTCTAAAACAATAAAAGCTATAAATCCAGTTCTGTCAAGCTGCACATGTTCACCTTTTCCTTCAGTCATCCTTCTTTCCTCTCCCTAACATTTTATTTGTTGTTTGACAAACAGTGAATTTTCCTAATATATTACTCACATAACTGATGAATTAAATTAAAGACTATTAGGTAAAGTACCCAATTATTCACTGACACAAGTTCATCTGACTCTACAAATATTTGTGGTTCACAAATAATTTCATATCCTTGGAAATTCATACATGCACCATATGTTATTGTCAACGAATCACTCTACATTTCAATATTTTTATAATTTGATTTTTTCAAAAACTTGTGGTTATCTCCGAATTACAAATATTATAAATTGCTATCCAAATTTTCTTTATAAAGGTTTTCTTAACTAACACTGGTGATATTCTAAATAACTATAAATTAATATATCTTGGAGATATTACCTATAAATTGCCCCTGCCCAAGCTATACTACATATCACAACATTTGTGTGCTACAGGCAATGCATGGTGATGTACACATTGTTTTGGGACAAATTTCTGATATAATTATCAAGACAGCAACAAAAATATATGGAAACAGATGAGAATATTAAATGTCTAGATTAAATAAGTAAATGACAGTAACCAAGAAACACATAGAAACTTTATAATGCAAGGAGACATACAACAAGTAGAAAATTTATGGAATAAACATCTCACTGCAATTTATAACTCAACACACAGAGGAGGTACAATTTCAACAAACTTTAAAATGTCTGATTTTCTGTTGATCCCTAAAAAATGTAAGGTTGTAAATGTGATTAATACAGAACTACACACCTGGTAAATCACATCTTAAAAATAATTTTCAATAAAATTAAACATGACCAAAATAGTTTAAGAAGAGGTTGGGGTTATGTGAAAAAGCACATACAGTGTTAGGATGAATAATGAAAGAGCCACAGACATCCAAATAACTCTTTATACTTGTTTCTAAGACATAGAATACACTTTTGAAAGAGTTTACCATGAGAAGTTAATGGATATCCTGTAACTAATCATGAAGAATTCATAGTGGAGACAGAAAGCAGCAGTTGACAGAAATATAGGCAACTGGTTTGCAGTTAACAGAAGCAACATTATATAATTTGTATACAACCTGGCTGATAAAAAATGTAATTACCAACAAAGAATGGATCAATGTTAACGAAGAGAAAGTCTATAATAATACATATACTGTCTTTAAAAAGAGAGAGAAAGAAAGAAAGAAGAGAGAGAGAGATATGCAATGGTTATTTGTCAGTCTTATTGATAAAGTAGAAAGCTTCAGAATGAATGTAATCAGAACTAAGATAATGGTAAGTTTCAAGAACATACAACAAAGCAAAAGATAAAGAAACTTATATGCAAAAACGGCTCATTTTGGTTGAGAAAATATTTTACATTGAAGGTCGAAACGTTGTTCGCTCTTCTATGTAAAATATTTTCTCAACCCAAACGAGCCGTTTTTGCATATAAATTTCTCAACAAGTGGGTTTCTCGACAAAAGATAAAGAGCTGGAACAAGTAGAATAGTTTATTTATTTAAGACAAAATATCAGTAGTGACGATAAGTGTGAAAGAGATCAAGCAAAGGACAGGAATGGCAAAAACAGCATTTTCACTCTCAAATAAGACTAAAATTAAAGAGATTATTAAAATTTTACATATAGTTACATGTGACAGACAGAAATATCTGGAAATGTGAAGATTAGTAACATAGACAGAAAAATTAATGAGAAAGTATTGGGACATTTAAACACAAAGCAACTGCTGGATATATGTAAGAAATGGATGATGTGCTATTTAGGACATCATTAGATTACAATGAAGATAGGAAGATTCTTATGAGTAAAATCAATAGAAAAAGAAGTGAGAGGTTAGCAGACTCACTTGGCTCAATAACAATATAAAATGGATTAGAAATGAAAAGCTAGAATTAGGAAGGTATATGACAACATCAAGAAATAGAGAACAATGGAGAAACATACACATCAAACTTCAAAATAGGGGAAGATAAGATAAAAAGCATAAAATCAGCTTTATAAAGGACTAAACTGATAAGTTTCGAGATCCAGACACATTGAACTTATGTTACTTTTTTAGCCATAGTAACGGTTTGGTGTTAACACAATGTTTCTTGTTAACATGATCACTAAACAAGTATATATTTGAAGAACTAAATACTCTGACCTTCAAACTGGATTCAAGGCCTCTTTGAACATGATTTTCATGTTAATATTATTGTGTGGTTGCATCCAGGAAATAATTATGAAATAATTTAATACTTTATGAATTACTTCAAACTTAATAGCTTAATGTGAAAAAAATGCAAGCTAAAACACATAATGAATTTCAATGTGAATATGAATATTTAACAAATTTCATACTCTAAACAAACACCTTAAAAGATAACATGAAACCAAGTAAACAAGACAGTTACAATACTGTCATTGAAATATCATCTTCCTAAAACTACACTGTTTCAGTAACTTTCACAATATGTGTTGATACTTGTTTATCTAAATAATTACTTACAGCTTCTTCATTATCAATAAATGGATCAGTCTCATCATATCCCATTCCTCTGTCAATATAATCTTCCCACTGGTCAATTTTTTTATTTCTGATAGTTCTTGGGCCCTTTTTAATATTTAAAAGTTTTCATTACATTCAACATAATAGCTCACTATTTTAATTTTCAAATTGAAATTGTTTTACATTTGAATATTCCACTACAAAATTTACACATTTTAATTGAAACAGTTTCATATCAAAAGAAAATATCATATATGGTTTCCAATGCCAAGTACGTGGCTGTTTTTCAAAGCAAATGGTTCAGAAAAACAGATTTAACATTTACAGTTACTTTTTATTTCCTTTCATACAAATATCAACCCTTTAAATTAAAATAATTTTAGATTTATTCAGTACTTCATTGCATTACCTAATTACTCTTACAGACTAATGGTCATGTTAATTATGTTCTTTTTAGGTTATGAATAATTAGTAACAGTACAAAAAGAATTGATAGTATTTTACAAACATTACAGACTAATACATGTTAAGGGCCAATACAGTACTGAAACACTTCCTGAAAAAACTGTCTGTTGCTAAATCCAAGTCCAAATTATTTTAAACTGAATGAAAACACATTGGTATAAACAGGTAGATGGGTGTTTACTCTGTAAAGAGGTTGTTTTCTTGTTTTTTTTTTAATAAGAGCATAATACACCTGAAGGTTTTAAAAAACCTTCCAAAACTACCAGAAAAGCAATAAGAACCTTTATTCACTGAAAATATCCAAAAAAGATAAAAAAAACAATAACAACTTGCTAAAGGTGTGTTTGCATGTGGGATCCAACAGACATATTTAGTTATAATGATACCAAGGTGAATAAGCAGCTATAGTGCTTTAATTAGGATACTTAAATATGAACTGACAAAAACTGTATAAATTAGATGGCAGATCTATTAAAAAGAAATAGGTAAATAAAGCCTCTTCTCAACAGAAAACAACCTTAAAGTAAAAAATAATCTGATAAAAGATGAGAAACTTAAAACGATGATGAATAGAATTTTAAAGCAAAATTAAATTGATTCCTTAAAGATAAATCAACAAAGACAAATAAAATACAACTGATAACAAAAAAAGATTTACTGATTCTGTAAGACACTTTGGATATCAGATCAAGCAAAATGTTTTGCATAAAAAATTCTGATAAATCTTTGGAGAGAATGTTTGTGGATTCAGCACCATACAAAACTATTGCAAGGAGGATCCGATAAAGAAATATAGAATCTGATTTTTAGACAAAACCAACCAAATTCACTGTTGACATTGAGTAAAGGAGTCTAGCTGTCAAGAAAGCAAAAGGCAATATTCCACTAAAACGTGTGATACTTTGTGTGACAAGCGAGCTTAAATTTGTTAAAGCTCATTTGAAAATGTAGTATGATACACTAATACACTGTGGTCTTATGCTCATCCCATATGTCATCTGTTTTTTGGAAGACGGACAACATTGTTTAAAGATATTATGCCAATGCCATCACAAGTTTCATGTGAGTTTGACTGGTGGCGTAAAGCATTCTTTCTACAACCTCTTTCAAGAGCATATACAAGATGACTGAAACCAAAGAGTTTAAACCGGTCTATCCAAAGCACCTTGTGTTACTGTTTGAAAGTGGGTGAAGTGAAAAACTAATAAATTTCCTAATTTGGTGATTTTTCCAACCTTTTAAAAAACAATAATTTTCTTTCATAAGAACAAGAACTCAAAACTATAAGAATAATGTGGGTGCTCTAATATAAATCTGTACTCTATTATAGGTGCACCACTATAACAGATTATTATATAAAACGTCTTTAAGAATACACTTATAAAAAAAATTTAATTTTAGAATGTCAAACAACATGATGTCAATTTAACCGTTTAGTTGCATCTGTTACTTTGATCAAGTTTGAAATGTACATGCTTCCATACAAATCAGAAACTCCCAAATATCTGTAACCGTAATCTTAAGAGCTAAACTATTCAGTTTTTGTATGAAAACAGCACACCTCACATAATACCACTTAAAACAAATTTTGCCTTTGGTAGATCAAAGAAGCACTACAGAAAATCCAGTAGAAATTACATTAACTTAATGTTTATTGAGCAAACAACAAATGCTTCTTAAATGTGAGGCCAACTCATGATGATTATTTGAACTTAGAATTGAAGGTTTCAATTTTACTTTGTCACATTAATGTGAAAAATGTCCAATGATGCCATTTATGCTTGCTAATTTCATCAACAGAAGGTCCTGCTTATGATTCATAACATCTGGATGGAAGAAAACTTGTAAAAATCCAGTATCCACCTAGCAAAAGTTTGACTTGAAATGATAACTACACATTACACATACAGCTAAAAAAACTATGGCTTACTTAAGGTTCATATCAATGAGTTTGTAAGTGAATGTCTTAATCATCTTAATTCTAAGTAAGCTTAAGAATAATTACAATTATTACAGGATTTTAAACACTGAAAAAAAGTAAATGTCAACAAATTAATTTATTGGACTGAGAAACATTCCACAAACAAGTTATGAATTTCTCTTTCTCTCTCTCGATTTTTGTTTTTGTCTAAGTTTGAGTCATCTGCCAATCCCAAAAGAATCCACCTGAATACCTAGAATATAATGACAGATATGCTATAGAAATATTAGTGAGCAGTCATTTAGATAATTTCAAGTTTACTTTGAACTGGACTTCCTAGCTTAGCTCATGACATTAAAAATATTTCATAAACCTAAATTATTTAAGTACTTACATATTTTTCTTCAAACTTTTTGGCAATTTTTCTAAGCTTATCTTCATCATCATCATCAAATGGATCATCATCTGTTGTTTTCTTTTTAATGTCCTGATCACCCTAGAATGAAAATATAACAGTAAAGCTTTAGCATTAGATATGTATAGGTATTATTTGTAGTAAAATTAACTAAGAAATTATATGATACAGCTGGGTGATATGTGGAAATTAGGAACTGATTAGTTGTTGGGGTACAAAATTAATTACACTCAAACAGATGATGCAAATAGAATGACACAAAAGTGTGAAGAGTGGTCCATGTGCTGGCCTGGATAATTTCCCCCAACGGATAGGGCAATGAACCACAGAACAACTGACAAGATTCAGGAGAAAGGAAGCAAAAGTCACAGAAGGGTGCTGTGTACAACATAACCCCATAAAGCATGGACTGGACACAGGAAACAATCCAGAATAGAGTGGGAGTAAATATGGGATATGAAAGGAAGAGAAACTGGGGTGAGGGCAAAATCACCTTCATAGGCAGTTGATGTTTTGAGAAGGAAGGAGCTGCTGGTATATAAAAAGACAGGTTTTCTGGTACAAAATGATGGTGAATGAACTAAAAAGAGAATGAAATACATTTCAAGGGAAGATATAACATGAGGCTAGTGGTTCAGAACAGAGAAAGGGAAAGGCCACAGAGTTAACATTCAGATTAAGCCTTAGCAATTGAGTGGTTTGAAGAGGATGATGGAGATGCACTGACCAAAATAAAAGGATAATAACTGGAGAGGAGACCCATGGCAAAGATGAAAGGTACAACACAGGCCCATAATGACTGAAATGGATAGATAGTACCCTTTGAACTAAAACTTCCATGGCTCATAGTCAAAGAGAAGAAAACTGAGCTCAACCAACATGAGATGAAATACCCCCCAGAAGAACAAGATATTGGGTGGTGTGGATAATAGACTTCTTTACTATGATAATTCAACCTACCCTACTTAAACAGCCTATCTGATGAGAAGTTGGGTGGGTGTGGAAGACTCTGCAAAGGATGGAGCCAGAAGTTAGTTGCCCATATAAAATTGGAAATTAAGCCCACAAAAATGTAATAGAGTGAGACAGATGACCAGACTATATGAAAGAAAGCATAGAGTGCAGAGGCTATCCTGAAAGGTAAGATTCCATGGTGAATCAAGGAACATCAAGAAAGCAGTGTACTAAACACCATATGTAATTTATCTACAAAACATTTGGTATGGACCTTAATATTAAACAAATGGGGGAAAGGGAAATCAAAATCACTTCAGTCACCATCAAAAGGCTGAGAACACATCTGCACAGCAAAGAAGAGCTGTTCAATGTGCATTGTCCTGAGTTAAGTCTTAAGGTAATGGCAAAACAGCTTGTAGATTGAAAGATCTCTCAGCTAGCATGAAAGAAGCCATCTCCTGACAAATTACGACTGACACTTCCTCCACCAATAAGAGTACGACTTCAGCCACTGTAACTGCAATATTAAATTATGAATTCATAAATAATGACTGACTACTGGTAACTGAGTGAGAAATATAATTCAAAGTCAAATAAAGAAATCTGACACTTCCTCCACCAATAAGAGTACGACTTCAGCCACTGTAACTGCAATATTAAATTATGAATTCATAAATAATGACTGACTACTGGTAACTGAGTGAGAAATATAATTCAAAGTCAAATAAAGAAATCCAACATGACAGTGGATTATAAACAATACTCTGAAATGCACAAAAGTAAATGTATAAATAAACTAATGAAAAAACGTATATTTGAAATCAATCACTAGGTCTTAACACTGTCAGGCAAAATAAAAAATGAAAATTGGGTTTAAGTGCATACAGAGAGTCAGCTGTGATAGGAAGGTTTATTGCACTCCTTCTGGTTGAGGACTACTGCATGCTAATTTGCATGCTTATACACAGCTGAACCACATATGGAATTAGGTGCGAGTTTCAAAGCTGGTGGCAAGAGTAATTTGCACACTAAAGGGCTGTAACTGTGAGTGAAGGTAAGTGATTATATCAAAAATCAGTATACCTGATAATACCACACAAAAAATAAAAATAAAGACCTTCTTCAGTCTTTGGAAAAGTGCTATGTATAAAAGTGCCATATATAAGCATATATTACTTTTGTTGTTGTTTTTTTTGGAGGGGTCTTCTTAGGCTTACTTTCTGTCTGTCTTTCTTATAAAGTTGCAGAATAGGTTTACTCACTTAACAACAATGATCAAAAGTAGTAAAAAGGCAAATAATGTAAAGTAATTAGAGTATAGTGAATACAGAGTGGGTTAAGCTATAGTTTACAAAAAAAAAAAGAAGAAAAAAAGCTCAAGTTTCTTTGAGGACGTTTTATAAAGAGCATGTTTGTTGGAATAAAACCTACAGTTTGATTAGTGACCACCCAGTATTCTGGAGGTGTATCTGTCAGATATGCAAGTGTTTTATTACAGCAAAGCCACATTGGGCTATCTGCTGAGTCTACCAAGGGGAATCAAACCCCTGATTCAGATATGTTTTTGTAGTAAGCCAAAACTGAATGAATAAACAAATTCACAGGTCCATAACAGATGAATGCAATCTCAAATGAAACATTTAAAGGGTATATCTTGATGGAAGTTTGGAGACCACCCACCCATGATGGCTTGCTCTAATTTTAAATAAAACAGATATATTTCAATCAACATTATAATGTACAGCTCACTGCATTAGCTCAGTGTCTAGATAATTTCATTGAAAGAAAATATGAACATGTTTAATGAGTAAGGGATATAACATTCATTGCTACAGAATCAGAATCTTGAATGTCCATTCTCTTAGAAAAGCTAGATTCCCAAATCCAATCCAGATGTGTAAATATGCAGGTTCTGCGGTTGTCACTATACATGCATAAGGAAAATAAGATCACTGAAATTATGATAAACATTATACATCCATTCATGGGAAATGCAACATTTCATGTCATATCCTTGGATGTGTCATAAACTTTCACAAATTTAACCAAAACAACCAACTTTACATTTTGACTGTTAAAAATGAACTTACATCATCAAATTATTAAGCCTTCAGACTATGGGCCAATTGATTTTGAGGAAGCTGCTAAATTATAAGCAAAAGAGACAGTGTAGTGAATGATTTGTGGGATTACAAAGGAAACAAAAATCTTAAATGCAAAAGCTATGTTTATAAATAATAGAAAAATGAATGTTTCTTGCATGTTCAATGGAAGAATGTCTAAGATCATAGAAGCTAGTCTACTACAGACACAGTAACTATACAAATTAAATTTAAGGAATTTGCTGTTAATGAGGGCAAAGAAGGAAAATATCCTGAGGTTTATTTTGTTAAGTTTTCAGTTTGAAAATAGCAAACTGTCATAAAAATAAAGTTCATCAAAAATTATAATGTCTATCTACTATTAATATACGTCATGAAAAATGTATTAATGAAATATCCCAAATTTTGTTTGTATTTAAGGTTATATTTAACTTACAGTAATTAAAAAGGAAAAAAGAGAATTTTAGTAATCAGAGATACAAAAAATACAAACAGTAAAGTTTTATTACTTTCACATCCAATCCATTTCTTTTATAAGTAGGAAATAAAAAGGTTTATGAAGTAAATGTAGATACTTTTACCATAAAAACCACTAACTTCAATGCTGAAATCTTGATCTACTGAATGCCAGTTAGCAAGTAATTTTTGTATAAAAGTAACATAAAATAAAAAATATTCAGTTTCATTTGAAAGGTATTTGAGCTTGCAGCTTTAGTAAAGTATTTGTATAATTACAATGTAATTTTTATTGAAAGTTCAGATGATATAAAACCTACAAAGCTACTTTTTTGACAAAATATTTGTTGAGAAAGAATTTACCCTACATTTAGTCTAATGTCAGTTAGAATGATTTAAAAATTTTTATTATAAAATTAATGAAATGCAAATTATAATCAAAAAGTTAAAATTTAAGATGATAAGGTAATATAAACAAAGTTTTAATGCATGGGGTTGAAATTGGCAAGCATGGTAATTAAAGTCTTATACCCCTTGGTACTATGAAAAAGCTTTGTCAGACTGAAATTATGAAGTTTTCATAGTCTTCTGAAGTAAATGTGATAATAAAAGACTGGGTATTTTGTTTGTCAAAATTAATGTAAATGTTTTCAAATGAAGCCGTATCATGGAAATTAAAACTTTAGAAAGCAATAAAGATGCCCTATTTAATTGTCCAAAAGCCCTCGTGATCAGATCCTTACCGAAAAAAGTACAAAACAAAATTAAGTTCAATTTTAAAAGGAAACTTCTAACTTCTTCACAGAAAGCTAAAGAATTTCTTGAGAACATTGTTTCACTCACTTTGTCAAATATCCTGATATAGAATGTACAATCTTAAACTTTCTTTTAACCTACAGATGTAGAAATAATGAAATTACATTAAATTAACTCCAGGGGAAATCTAATAGGAATATTACATTCTGTCATGTAAAGTTGCATTTCTCATGAATTATTTTTTATTTAATCCATGCAACATGTTAACATTCTCTGGTAATAACTAAAGCAATACAAATGCACTATGCATTCCTGATTGAGAAAGCAAACTTAAAAATAACCACAAAAAACTCAAACAATGCTAAACTCCTTGAGAATTCAAGAATGTACCATTTCAGTCACTAACCTGAGGTATAGGTTAGATATTTTAGATGAGAGAACTAAAGTACTAACATTCATAACATCATTATTCTCGATGTTTATCTTAAAATTAATAAGAGCTTTGCTCCCAATTTCATAAACTCCACCTTCACTTACTGAATTAGAAATAAGAATTACTTGAAGACTAATCTAAAGATATACAAAAACTTTAACCCCTTAACTGGAGATATACCCAGTGGTTAAACTCTCACTCAATGGGGCATTATTTTAAAATGAATACTGCCAAACTCAAGACTTGGCATCAATTTCACAATCTAATAATAACAACTAATTGTAGCTAAAATTTCAGTTAAAATTGATGCATCTGTGAGCCTACGATGTATTTTTGATACCATTATTTCAGCATTAAAAAGACTGCTACATTACACCACCAGTACATAGCCATATAACCAAAACATCCAATAAATAGCACAAAACAGTTATATAAGAAATAATTGTTCAGATGAGATAAAATGGCCTTCCCATTTCAGAAATGGCTAAACGACATTAGGACAACTTAATTTGTCTTTCCCAGAAGAAAGGCAACATGCGAGTTAACTTCTCTCTTCCAGTTAAGGTATTAATGAAGTTTAGGAAAGCTATTGTTAAAGATGAGAAAAGCTATAAAAGCCTTTTAGCTCAAAGCAACATTTTCAACATCAAGAGCTTCTATGTTTATATTAAACACAAGAAAAAGTGCAATACTGATCTTAAACTGTTAACACTAGAGCATGCAGAAATTGAGCAAAAGCAATGATCACCCAAGACAGTGCACATGCCAATAAAGAAAGCTCAAAGACTGGGTGTGAAACAGAAACACAATCCATAATAAACAAACTGAAGACAACATCTGGACTGATGAGAAATATTAATATTAAGAAAGGCACTTGAAATGTTTACCTTGATCATCCATAGTCCAGGAGGAAAAAAAAAAAAAAGACTCCCTTGAGTATGATAAAGCGCTCCATGAGAAATAAGGGAAGAACCAAAAATTGGTTGAGGTATGTCAGATGGATCACAGAACATATAATCTAGAGTAAAATCCTGAGAAGAGTAGCTGACAGGCATGATAGTTCTCTATGATAGAAGAGTCCACACAACTTTGGATAGATTCTGACAGGTAGCTGGATCCCAAGTTAATGGGATGGAAATCAATACAGGAGACAAAGATGGAGGGAAATAGAAACAAATGAAAAATTCTTCTGACAAAATGTGGCTCACCCAAAAATCGATAGTGAATAACTGCTACAGGAGAATAAAACTGGTTAAATATGCCTCCACCAGACCAGAAATCACACAAAAGTCACTGGAATTGCTGGCAACAAATAACTTTACTTCAAAACACACAGCAAAATTTAAAACCCTGTGCAGTAGTTACTGGTAAAGAACAGGTGTTTGCAGGATGATAAACAGTTATGGGAGAGGTCAAGGTATGAGAATGAAAAAAAAACAAGTTACCAAAGACAGAGTCCTCATGCAATTCAAAAGACTATAAAAATCTCTAAAAACAAACTAAGGAGAAAAAGAGCCATCCAGACATCATGAATATAAGGGAAAGGTAGATGAACCTGCATGATCCCAAGAGCAACAAAACCAAGAGGAGGAAGGAGGGAAAGTTTATCCCCTGAAAAATTCTCAGTGGATTACCTCAGAAAGGAAGTGAATGTTACATGAGTACTGTTAGAGTGAGAAAAAGGTCAGAAAGTGGATTTGATTATTAGCATTGATGACTTTTAAGTGTTTCAGCTGTTTTTCTTTTTTAAAAGTTATTATCATTATATTTTTTGAACTAATCAATAGGTTCCTGAACAAACAAACATGGAGCCAACCTTTATTTTTCAAGAAACCAATTTCCCTCGTAACCCTTTCAAAATTTTGTGCTTATTAGTTTTCATACTATAACTTAAACTAGTGCATGTTCATGAAATTTAGCAGATTATCAGAAAACAGTTTTCATATCTAAGATATCAGATTTTTAATTGTCTTAAGGTTTGTTAAGCAATGTTTTTCTTGTGCCTTTTTTATTTTTGCATGTTGCCTATCCACCTTCCAAAGTAATTTTCATATTTCACATGTAAAATATTTATGTCTTGATAATTTTATCAAATATTTTTTACAAAAAACTTTATATTATTTTCACAACCAAATCTCTATATAATTTCGGTTGATTTAACTGATCTCATAACCACCACATGAAATTAGTAAATTAAATTTTTTTCATTCTAGAATGACTACAGATAACATGAAAATATAAAAGTTTAAAAAAATCTCATAACATTATACATTTATACAAATTTATTATTTTTATTACATTGACCTTTCAGCCATGCCTGGCTAACAATAAAAAATTACAATGATGAGGTGCACATGCACTCATGTCAAAGAATCCAATAATCTAAAACTGACCTTTAGTTTTTACAAGTGACCTCTATTGACTGTTTTAGTGGACTAGTATTTTGTAAAATACATTATAATTTCAATTATTATTAGTCATACACGTATACAGATTACTAGTATTTAAAAATCGTTTCTTAAACTTAATTTTCTTAAGACATATAACAATAAAGAAAAAAATCCAATTACCTCTTCTGGTTACAACCTTTGTACTCGCTGTTTGTTAAGCCTTAAGAAATTTCACATGTGGAGGATGTGAAACTAAACAATTTTTTTTAAGTTTTATATATACATTTGAAAACTCACAAATTATTTCATTAATGCCACAGAATTCCATTATAATTTGTCAAGTTTAGTAATTAAGCTGTATTTGTATCAAAAAACTATGAAATTTCGAGCAGATTAAAAACTCACCAGCATGAAGGTTTGTTTTGAAAGAAAGAGAGGATGCCGCTATATTTGAAAATGGCCAAGAAAATCATCAAGGGACACTCTGAGCTTCTGATTGCTTATTTGGATCAAATATTAAAGTCGTTGCATTTAAGACACCATTTCAATACATAGGAAAAAATGTTAGCTCAGCAAATAACAGAAAAGATAAAAAGGTTTTTATTTTAAATTCTAGCTGTTTTATACCAGTAATTTGAGTTCCTAATTCATACATCATAAACATCTAACTTAAACCAGTGCTACATTCAATATACCACATAGCATACAAAAATCAATGTTTAAGTTTTTTTTAAATATTTAATTAAGACATTAAATAATGTAAAATATAAAAATAGGAATTATAATCTACAGTTTGAAACTAAACATAATGACTTAAATTCATACAATGATAATTGATTAAATTATTGAATGCGAGTCAACAAATGCAATGACATGGCCTGTCGCTTGTGACAAATCTGGAAAGTGTTAAGTTCCTTGGAAGTATTGACTTTCACTACTATCATTAACTACTTACATACGAAAATCTCCCGGTTAAAAAATATAGCTGTCTTAACTATTATGTAACAGCACCCACTAGGAGAGCTGTTAAAATTTCTATAATAATAAATGATCTTAACCTATTCTTAAAAGATAACCTATTCATTAATGAAATCATCATTGAAGCCCTCTTCTGAACTCTTGCCAATAAGTTAATATTTTATATATGTAAAAATAGCTGGTCTGGGTTGAGAACATTTTTTTATGTAGAGGAGCGAACAACGTTTCGACCTTCTTCAGTCATCATCAGGTGAACCTTTGTGAGTTTTCTCATCATCACTGAAGTTAATATATTGTAACAAGACTAACACTCAACACATTATTCCAACTCAAACATAAAAAGTAATCTTTAAACAGATTATTTCCACTTTAGACTTGTAATTAAAATGTCTATAAATTAACCCTAAAATTCTATTAACATTGCTTTAATAGCTTGAGTGACTTATCTACAACTGTACCATGAATGCAAGGTTTCTGAATCACAATACTGAGTCCCCATTTATATTAAACACATGATTCAAGTCATGAGAAACTAAATTCATTCTATTGCATTTCCTATAATTAAAAATAATATACCAAATATTTCTCCAACTTACTAATTGATCCAAATTATACTGTAATATCTCAATATCCTCAATACAGTTAAAAATACTCAAGTTTACTGTCAGTGGCAAATTTCACTAACAAATTAAGATCCTACCAGTACTGTTAATGTAAATACGAGAAAGCAAAAGCCACAGCACTGACCCCCTGAGGCACTCCATTATTATCAAGGGCCTTGTCTAACTGGACTCTTATAGTTAAATAATTAACTCAATATAATTAATTATTTAGGAGCACTGATTACATCAATTAATGTCATGTAAAATAATTAACAGAAATAATGATTTAATCAATAAATGTTATAAACATAAACAAAAAAATCAAAATTAATATTTCCAATTATCTTTTCAGTAATCCAAATACTGAATTTCATGTTAATTAATCAATTATCTGAACATAATAAGTTAATAAGTATGACAATCACTTAAGTTCTACTAATCACTCAGCTTCACTAGACTACATTAATTACAAATTCTCGATTTCTCATGTCAAACCATCCTACATTCCCATTAATTAATCTTTATTTATTTATGCTGATTTGATTATTTTATTTTTTTTACCTATTTTGAGAGCAAAAAAAAAGAGCTTCTAAATATGTAGCATTTACTATAAAAATTATGGATAATATTTTTAGACTATCATGTTCTTATTTATGATATCATAAAGTCTTTTCATATTAGATAAAATATTTGTTAAAAATTTTCTACAAACTTCACTGGCTATAAAAAAAGGACATCCCTTTATGCACATAACTATTTCCTGAAATTATAATATACATCAAGTAATCACCCAGTGAGAAAAATTCCAAAACTTATTTATTATGGTGCTTGCTACCCTGCCAAGAATCCTTTTCAACTAAAACCAGCTAGAATCTGAATGCATTATGCAAATGTCAGATATTAATAAATAACTTGTTTAATCATGTCTAATCTCAAAATATTATTGTGACTGCAATGTTTTATTTCAAATTCTCTTGTCATCTTCCAAAATTACAATGTATTATACCAGGAATACCCTCACAACTCAACATTTTAAATTTTAAGAACATCATTTATAATTAATAAGATGAGGTTTTGAAGATAGAAATAAACACTACAACAATTAAATATCAGTGTCACAACTTCCATGAAAAGAACTGTTAAAATTTCTACAATAATAATAATTAAGATTTTATTTCTATATATAATATGAAGAAACAAAACATTAATTTTAAATACCTAAAAGGCCAAATGAAAATATTGATAAAATTATAAAATTCATAAACCCAAACACCTTTTTATGAATTCTAATTACAGGTTATGAGCCAAAGCCCAAGCTACACATATCTATTACAAATCAAGCAAATAGTTTTGTCTACATGAAATTTATAACCCAAACTTCAATGATAGTAAATCCTTGATCAGTATATTCTGTACAACATAGATGTTAAAATGTAAAATAAAATGTGAACTTCATCTAGCATAACAGTTAATACTAACATAGAAGTTAACACAAAATTTTAAAATATTTAATTTATATTTAAGTTCTAAATGCTTTATTATAAACCTAATATCACACTAAAAATGAGAAAAATAACCCCACACACATCTTCATTGTGAAAATTAAGTTCATTTATTAGAGCTGGTTAAATTAAAAAGAAATATAAAACTGTTCTCAAGTTATAAGTATACAGTCATAATAATTATAACAAACCTATTCTGAAAGTACAACAAACCACAAAAACTTGTATAAAACATATTTCACAAATACTGAAAAATGTTAAAATATAACAAAGTTAAAAAAAGAAAAAGAATACACATCTCAAATTAAGGAAAGCACAGTTTAACAGTTACACTGCTTTTGTGAAAGAAAGTCACAAGCTAGTTTGGTCAAAGTATTTTTTTTTACCTACACCTGGAAACGGTCATTTATAGAAAATACAGCCATCCATATGGAATAAACACGGTAAACATGACGATTCAGTGCACAAAGCTCCTGGAACGCTACTAAATACATGGTATTTAATTACCCTGGTAAATATGCACTTTCTCTCCCTGTTAATTATTATTCACGATTAGAAAGTTAAAAGAAATGTATGTATAAAATATTTACAGTCAACAGGCTGTAAACTACATTTGATTAAGATGTAAAAAATAAAAACAGCCAACGCTCACCCATTCAACTCATCCCACATACGCACACACAAAGGTGTATAATTTTGTTGTTGATCTTATGTTATTTCAACTGCCCCTCTCCATCAGTAAAACCCATGTCACTATCGCTTTCAAACAGACGTTTCCAAGTCTTAAAGGCACAAGATAATCTACAAACAATAACAACAACAAAAGTATGGATGTGTCTCGAACTCGATTTTTATCGATACCAACCACAGTCACGAACGTAATTTGTATGATAAATGCTGTCATGGCTAGCCTGCAACCGGAAAATCTATCACTTCCTTCCATTCTCCTTCACCACGAAGTCTTCTAATTATGATTTATCTGTACCAATGAAGGTGCTATATGAGAGCTTAATAGGTAAAGCATTCACCGTCGACAAGCTGTACCGTTCTAAAAGAATTCTGTAACTTTAAAAGTCTGAAGAAAACTTATTTTCCGTAATGACTAACCCTATACATTGAAGAGTTTAGTGAAAACTGCGCAAATCCAGTTTTTTTTTTTTGTACTTTAAATTGCTATTTTGCCGGTGGGCGACTTAATATCGAACTAAATCACTAATTACCTTGAATATATGAATTGAACTATACGTCGTTAAGTCGCTATACAAATCAATGTTACACACGTAGTATCAACTACGCACTATCTTTATTACAAATACTGACCTTTAAAGTTTAAGCGTAAGCGAGATAAAGGTTTTCAAAAATTTGTGGTAAAATCAATTGTGAATGAAAATTTTCATTATGATTATGTATATATTTGTAATCAAATAAAACAGTTTACAATGCGAGAAAAAGCAACGCATTCATATAATATAATCAAATATAACACTTTATAAATACAAAAATACACGCAATTATTTTAATCGTGTCTGGTAAGTTTCAAAAAATTGCATACAAGTGTGGGTAATTCTGGAATCAATAAAACATATATTAAAAGAGATAAATTTACGCTTATAACATTACTAGTATTTTATAACGTCAGTATAACATTATCCTTGTCACTGTTCAGCTGTAAAGACCGAATTGCGATTTCAGAATGTATACAAGTAAACGCATTCTGAAGTTACACTTTATCCATGTTTCAAGTAATAAATATGAAACGTTAACAAAATACTCCGATTACTAAAGGCACAGTATTTTTAATGCACATATTAATACATGATTTAAACACTAAAACAAGCGACCTACTTAAAATAATGCATCTTTATTTATAATAAAAAATACGAGTTTATCTACAAAAATAAATTAATTTTAAAATATATTAACATATTTACATAAACAAACACAAAAAATGAAAATCAGCGCAGACAGCCTAAACAGACAAGTGTAACGGCAACAATGCACTCAAAATACTCCGAATGTTTAAATAGTGTTAATCTGCTTACGGCGGTGTCCTTCACTAGAACCGTAAGCAAGCTTTTCAGCATTAAAACATATTTCTCGTATACAAACTACACAAAACTTCAAACTAAACATCTAATGACATATTGCGCAAGTCATTCACATATATGCCACACTTGGCGGAAACGCTGTCGAACCTCACGGGTCGTCAAAGGACAAGCCCCTACCTTACAAAATACTAAGTGTACTAGCAGATATTGTCTGGAGGTGAATCTTGCAAACACACTCGCTTTTCTATTCAACATGGCGTCCAACTAATGAACAATTTCCACACGAAAACCCAACGCCTGAATGGAAGAATATACAGTAATACCCTGGCAGTAGACTTAGCCTATACTCGTTCGACCACTAATACAACTAGATATTTTGTCGACCATACAATTATTATGATCATTTCTACGTGGCTTGCACTCGTCATAAAAGTTACTTAGTGAGTACAAAAGTTAACTTTCGTTTGTCAGTCAAAAATACACTGAAGAAATTGTTACTTTCCCACAGTATAAAACATCATGGACAGCTCTAGGACAAAGCGTAATCATTCCCTAACATATACAACTTCGGGAAGAAGGCTTTAACATTACTTACCCGAGTGCTTTTCACCAAGTCGCTATACGAAAACTCCGGACATGTTTTGTCGTTAGATTCCTCAAGCGTGAGACTAAAACGATACGTTGGGAACAATTCTTTAGGCTTATTGTCTTTCGCAAGCGTTCCAACTGTCTCAAATGCAATCCTTCGGGGTTCTGCCATTCTTAGTCTTCATCTGGAATAGATAGTTGGGGAATTTTCCCTTTAATTTTGTGTTTTCACAATTCAAAATCTACACGATTTCAGCGCCATTCTACTCTGACACCGGCTGAACTGCACATGCTCGACACTTTTAACCAAAGTGTTGTGGGAAGCATCGTGATCTTTCGCGCGGAAAATAAAATCCACGTGCTTTTCAAAAGTACTGTGATTCAGTTTGTGCGATTATTTTGATTTGGAAATATTTAAAGAGCGTATCATATAGTTTCAAACTTCGTATCGTACAAATGAAAGAAATGCAGGATAAACTTGTAAATGATAATAATACAACAAACTTAATTATGATGAACGAGGGCTAGATCAAGCATGATCATTGCGCAACAAAGGTTTATATGGATACCATTCCAAACAGTGAATATTAGAGATGTATGATAATACATTGACAAATTTTCATGTATAGTATTCTGTTCTTACCACTGTTGACATAAGTCAAAAACGAAGACAATTAAGAAGACAGTTCATGTAACAAGAGACAGAGAAACTAAAACGCAAATAAATAATGTAAGAAATAATAAGTGATATCGAGAAAACCCATTTGTAGAGAAATATATATGCAAAAACGGCTCGTTTGGGTTGAGAAAATATTTTACGTAGAAGAGTGAACAACGTTTCGACCTTCTTCGGTCATCGTCAAATTCACAAAGAAAGAAAGAGGTAACTGACCGGAAGCTGACCACATGTTTGGAAGGGGTTGTGTAACTGAGAGTCGGAATGTAGAGGGCGGTGTTAGATGTTGGAATATATAATTTTAAAAATGGAAACCAGATTCAAAGAACATAAAAAGTCACCTTCACACGTTTTCGAACACTGCAAGTCAAATAAACACAACATAACCATAGAAAAAACTCAAATACTAAATAAAGAAACAAACATAAACAAACGCAAAATTACTAAAACAACAACTTAAATCCAAAATAAACCAATATAAAGGAACGCCTTTATACCCATATTAAATATAATAACATAAAATTATATATTCAAACATCCAACACCACCCTCTACATTCCGATACTCAGTTACACAACCCCTTCCAAACATGTGGTCAGCTTCCGGTCAGTTACCTCTTTCTTTCTTTGTGAACCTGACGATGACCGAAGAAGATCGAAACGTTGTTCGCTTTTCTACGTAAAATATTTTCTTAACCCAAACGAGCCGTTTTTGCATATATAATTTAAGAAATAACATCAGAGCACAAATAAAACTACAAAAACAAAATAAATGGGATAATGTTTGCTCAAAACTAAACGATAAAACTGACCCGAAAAAATTCTGGACACACCTTAAACGACTCACCAATGACAATTCAACCGTAAAGAAATATCCCGCACTTGAACACAAAAATACAATAGCACGTACAAAGAAAGAAAAAGCCGAAGCTTCCAAAGCCCAACTACAAAAAAACATTTAAAACTCATTCTAATCCAGATATGAATACATATTTCTACAACAAAGTCACAAACTATATACTAAACAATAAAGAACAATTTGAACCAATTTTCCCAACGAGTATATCTGAGACAAACAAAAGACGCATCACAAACTACGAAGACACGATATTAACGAACGAAATATCCCTACACGAATTTCTTGAAGCAATAAAAAACACAAAAAACAAATCTCCGGGTGAATATGAGATACAAGACATCCTTCTAAAAAAAGGTCACTCCGAAATTGTTTTACTACCTAAAAGCACTTTTTAATTTATCTCTATTCTCAAGATACATATCAATTTCTTAGAAGTTTGCTAATAATATTAATGTTCATTAGGAAGGAAAGCCAGCAAATAAACCTAATAGCTACCGACCATTCAGCTTGACCAGCTGTGTAGGCAAAATTCTTGAAAGAATAATCAGTAATAAACTTTTCACATTATTGAAAATATCATCAAAATTACCAGAAGAACAAAATGGATTCAAAAAATTTAGACAAACAACTGACCACTTAGTCAGACTAACCGAAGAAATAATAGATAGCTTTAACAAAAGCAATGCACTGTCGCCTGCTTTCTTGACATTGAGAAAGCATTTGACACTGTATGGCACAATGGTCTACGGTTCCGTATGAATGAAATTGAACCACCGCGTGGAATTTTTCGCTGGTTATCAAGCTTTATGGAAAATAGAAAATGTAGAGAGTACCTTTTCTGAGTACTTTACTCCAGAAGCTGGTGTCCCTCAGGGAGGGGCGGTTAGCCCTATACTCTTCATTATGTACAGTCATGTGAAAAAGTTAGGACACCCTATGAAAGCCTGTGTATTTTTGTAACATTTTTGGATATATAGATATTTCATCTCAATTTTAACAATACTGAGAGATTATAGGAATATAGCTAAACAAGTAACACTGAAGAAAAGACTTTTCAAGATCTTCTGTAAATGTAATTTTACAAAAATGCATATTCTAACTGAGGAAAAAGTTAGAACACTCTACCCCCTAATAGCTAGTGTTACCCCCTTTGGCTGAAATAACTACAGTGAGATGCTTCTTGTAGCCATATACCAGTCTCTGACATTGGTCTGAAGAAAGTTTGCCCCACTCCTCAATGCAAAATACTTTCAGCTGTGAGATGTTTGAGGGGTTTCTTGCATGTACAGCCCGTTTCAAGTCATCCCACAGCATCTCAATGGGATTACGATCTGGGCTTTGACTCGGCTATTAAAGGAATCTCCATTTCTTAGTTTTCAGCCAGTCCTTGGTGGATTTACTGGTATGTTTTGGGTCATTGTCGTGTTGCAAGGTCCAGTTCCACATCAGCTTTAATTTTCGTACAGATGGTCTCACATGATTCTCAAGCACCCTCTGATACACGGTAGAATTCATGGTGGATTCTATGATTGTGAGCTGTCCATGTCTTGCTGCAGCAAAGCAGCCCCAATCCATGACACTTCCACCTCCATGTTTCACAGTTGGTATGAGGTTCTTTTCCTGGAATGCTGTATTTGGTTTACACCAAACATGTCCTTTGTTCTGGTGTCCAAATAATTCGATTTTGGACTCATCTGTTCAAAGAATATTATTCCAGAAGTCCTGGTCTTTGTTTACATTCTCTCTGGCAAATTTCAGTCTGGCCTTGATGTTTCTCTTAGAGAGCAAAGGTTTCCTCCATGCACACCTCCCATGCAAGTTACACTTGTGAAGTCTCTTTCTGATCGTAGAGGCATGCACTTTCATACCAACAGTAGCCAGAGACTGCTGTAGGTTCCGTGATGACATATTAGGGTGTTTGGAGACCTCTTTTAGCATCTTGCAGTCTGCTCTCTAGATGAACTTGCTTGGACGACCAGACCTGGGCATGTTGGCAGTTGTTTTGAAAGCCCTCCATTTGTTGACTATTTTCCGGACAGTGGAATGGCTGATTTCAAAATCTTTTGGGATCTTTTTAAATCCCTTACCAGACTTATAAGCTGCTACAATTTTCTTTCTGAAGGCTTTTGCTCTCACATAATGCTCACTCTCACTTCAACAGTCAGGAGCACGCCAAACTAAATGTCTGAGGTTTAAATAGGCCAAGCCTCATTCAAAATGCTGAGTAACGATCTTCTAATGATGTGCACCTGGTGTGATACACCTGTGTGTGAGTTGAGCCATTTTAAGTGGGAATAAATGTAGGGGTGTCCTAACTTTTCCTCAGTTAGAATATGCATTTTTGTAGAATTACATTTACAGAAGAACTTGTAAGGTCTTTTCTTCAGTTTTAATTGTTACTTATATTCCTATTATCTCTCAGTATTGTTAAAATTGAGATGAAATATCTATATATCCAAAAATATTACAAAAATACACAGGCTTTCATAAGATGTCCTAACTTTTTCACATGACTGTATGTAAACAATATGTCATTGAAGGATCCAAATCATGGATTCTCCTCACAGTTCGCTGATGATGTGGCAGTCTAGAAAAGTGCCACAACACCAACAATAGTAGCCACAAACATACAACCGCAACTAAATAGAATAAGTAAATACTGTCAAAAAATGCCCCCCAGTGGCTCAGCGGTATGTCTGCGGACTTACAACGCTAAAACCGGGTTTCGATACCTGTGGTGGGCAGAGCACAGATAGCCCATTGTGTAGCTTTATGCTTAATTTAAAACAACAACAACTGTCAAAAATACAGAATAAAAATAAATACAGCAAAAACACAACTTATCGTCTTTACAAAATTGACAAAATACAAAAAAACTACAGCCTGAAATATATATCTACTACTTCAGACTGCCACATGGGCAAAATTTCCTGGTCTAACCTATGCTTTAAAATTAACATGGATTAACCATGTAGACGAAATTAAAAATAAAGTTTGGCAAAGAACTAACTATGCTAGGAGTCTAACTGGCAAGAATAGTGGAGCATCAACAGACAATATACTAAAATTTTACAAAACATACATTAGACCAGTAATCGACTAGGCAGCTCCAGCTTGGATTACTGTAAGTCACAAAACAGTTAAAACCAAACTAAATAATCCAAAACACACTCCTCACAAGAGCATATAGAGTTCCCAGAGCAACATCATCTCAATTCATACATGAATATTCAAACATACCAACCATACCAGATAGACTCCTACATTGTACAATAACGTACTTCGATAAAAAATTGGATGAAAAACGAATTACTATGCGAACTAGACAGATACCTCATACATGATAAAGTTGGTCCTAATCACCTCTCCCCGATTAATATGCCCACCGTTCGTACAGCGGTATGTCTACGGATTTACAACACTAAAATCAGGGGTTCGATTCCCCTCGGTGGGCTCAGCTGATAGCCCGATGTGGCTATCACCGATCAATATATATTTTAAACATAAAAAATAATAAAGTAAATAAATAAAAAAATATAAATAAAAGTAATAAAAAAGTGCCACCAACAAATCAGACACCTTATTGATAGAACAAAATATCTATACATGTATATCAATAAATGGACATTACCCTGAAAAGGATCGGAGTAATTCAGCTCACTCTGACCCAAAAAGCAGTAACTAACACCATCAAACATTGCATGACCACACAAGTACAGGAAGGAGGAAGAGCACCTGACCCTCCAGGGTACGTACATATCATATCCAAACCCGAGAGAGAGCCAAAACATTGTCTTACGGTCACTATGCATGAAAACTTCATATTTATGACCTTGTCTGTATTAATTACTGTGATTATAGTATAACTTTTCAGCGAATATTTATCAACACAAACAAAAAATAATATCCGACCATACGTATAGTTTTTTTTGTTTTTTCTTTAACTTCGCGCAGAGCTACTCGAGGGCTATCTGCGTTAGCCATCCCTAAATTAGCAGTGTAAGACTAGAGGGAAGGCAGCTAGTCATCACTAACCACCGCCAACTCTTGGGATACTCTTTTATTAATGAATAGTGGGATTGACCGTAAACATTATAACGTTCCCACGGCTGAAAGGGCGAGCATGTTTTGGGGTGACAGTGATTCGAACCCGTAATCTTCGGATTACAAGTCGAGCGCCCTAACCATCTGGCCATTGCGGAGCCGAACCATTGGGAGTTTGGTAAGTATGTGCTACTGTGGTAATCTATAAACATAAACCAAACTTGCGGTTACTTGATATTCGGCCTAGTATGAAAAGGTGGTATATCGATTTGTAAATAGAAATAAATAAAGAAACAGGACACGGTGTGAAGTTCAACAGAATTGGATACTTTATTTATAAATGAGGCAGAATAAAATAAAAGTAATCAAGTGATAAAGATTATTTTGTTGTTAAGGTTTTAAGTAAAGTGAAATAAACCGAAAAAATGCGTAAAAACTACAATATAAATAAATAAATATTGCACATAGCAAACAATGAATACTAATGAATTTTATTTAAAAAAATAAATAATCCACACAAACGAGTTTGTTTGTTTGTTGTGGAATTTCGCACAAAGCTACTCGTCCCTAACTTAGCGGTGTAAGACTAGAGGGAAGGCAGCTAGTCTTCCGCCAACTCTTGGGCTACTCTTTTACCAACGAATAGTGGGATTGACCGTAACTTTATAACGCCCCCACGGCTTGGAGGGTGAGCTTGTTTGGCGCGACGCGGGCGCGAACCCGCGACCCTCGGATTACGAGTCGCACGCCTTACGCGCTTGGCCATGCCGGGCCATCACACAAACGATCAGCATACGCTATGAAAAAATGCAAAAAACTGTTCTCACGATCTGCAGTATCTCTGTACCTGCCAAATCAAAAATATTAGGTTGAGGAATAATTCGTGAGCGTTTTTAAATAATTTCATTCAAGCATTACATGCAAGACTATACAATACTTCAATGCATGAATACATTACACCCAAAACATTTATTATGATACTTTATTTCATGTAATACCTAGGTATATAGTATGCATTGTTGTAAACGAAATTGCAAGAAATTAAATGCGAAAAGCAGATGGTGTCGAAAATGCTCGATTTTGTCCACTTGACATTCCATTTTATGAGCTGAAAATGAAAGCAAAAATTAAAGACATATGAAAATCAAACACACCATCTATTAGAGCAAAAAATTATCTACCAAATGACATGAAATATTTTGCGAAAGCGTTTCATTTATGAATATATTTTTTTAACTTGAAAAAACGCTCACGAATTTTTCCTCAACCCAATATAAAACAGTTGCACAACGTCCAACATAACGCAAGGCAAAGTAAGACACAATACAACCATCCCAAAATGATGATTATTTCTGTTATGAGACCTTGTTACACCTAGGACGACTAAATTTAGTACAAGACCTGAACTGAATTTGGAATATTCCAAATTAGAACTTAGAAAACATTAAAACATTTAGTACGTATTAAATATATGTTCTTGGACAGTGATATATGTATACTACAACCTTTTTTCCTTTTTTATTTCAAGTTTGACCTTAAGCCAGCCTTAATTTAACACTGATTTCAAAGCTACAGAGCTATCCAATGAAATTATAGCTCTTGGTCAGAATGAATCCAAAATGATACAGGATGCACAATATAATAACATATCAAATATGCCATTTGCATTTGAGACTCACATACGACATTTGAAACTCGTATATGACAAACATTCTCACTATCGCACAAACTACTAAACATGTAATAAACAACAATATAAATTCACAAAGTAAAACACTTTAAGAACCACATACATGACAAATAAATATAAAAACCATTTGCATAATAAACACGATATAATGAAAAATTTTAATTACGTTCAACAAATGAAACACTTCAACGTATTTAAATTTAAAATAAACACTAACTTCCGCTCTCTCGCACTCTGTGTGCGTGCGTGTGTATACAGGTGTTTCTGACTCTTACACTCGGCTCGGCATAGCCAGGGGGTTAAGGCACCCGACTCCTAATTCGAGGGTCGCGGGATCAAATCCCTGTTAATCCAAATGTGTTCGCCCTTTTAGCCGTTGTTAAAAGAGTAGCCGAAGGGTTGGCGGTGGGTGGTGATGAATAGGTGCCTTCTCTTTAGTCTTACACTCCTAAATTAGGAATAGTTAGCGCAGATATCCCTCGTGTAGCTTTGTGCGAAATTCGAAAACAAACAAACAAAACTTTTACGTCCTTTTGACTGGTCTTAACAAAACTTCGCATCATTGTTATAGTTAGTGGCTTATACAATTACCCAAGTCTAATTAGTAACTCAATTAAATAAGCCTTTATGTAACCTAACACTAATTACTAGCTTACTTTTATCCTACGTTAGTTGCTACTCTGTTGTTGGCTTCAGGAAATCCCGAGAAGGACTATTTCTGTGTTGGTAGCTGTCAAGATTCAACCCTTTTGCATGTCGTGTGAACGCTGAATTTCATTGTTTAGTGGATTAAGTCACTACAGCACAAGGTAATGTTTGATCCATTTAACCTTAAGCGTCCCTCGCTGGGACAGCGATAAGTCTACGAATTTACAACGCTAAAATCAGGGTTTCGATTCCCTTTGGTGGACGCAGCAGATAGCCCGATGTGACTTTACTATAAGAGAACACACATACCATAAGCAATTTACATGTTACTGGAGTATATCGTAACACACCCACTCTCTACTTAGAGTTATGTTCCTTTACACCTTGTTGTATGTCCTCTTCTGGCTATTAGTTATTTTCCACGCGTGTGGAAGAGCAAACTCATGTGCATCAACTAATGTTGACTGTTACTTTTTCGCATATTGTTTCAGACATTCCAACAGCACCACAACTGACAGGAGGATATTTAATGTTATATTTCCTGCTCTGCATATTAACGTGTTAACTTTTCTATATGTTCCCCATAATTACATACCAAAACTGTAATGTTTTGTAACTGTTGCTCTTGGAGCAGCACATATTTTTTTCTTTTAAAACAAAATAGTAACTCTCAGGCATCACACTAACTATAGCATTAGCTGACGAAGAATTGAAACTGTTTTCATAGAACATCATGAAAAACCAATAGTATGTTAGATAAAACTGTAATGTATTCATTTGTATGCACTAATACTGTTCAATGTCCTTGTTCATATTTTGATTGGCATTTTAGAGTGTTAACATGGTGTATAGGCTATGCTTGTATATAACTTCTGTAGGATATCTATATTTAAAGTGCGAGTTTCCGGGCCTAAATCTATAATAATAACTATCGTATGTTTAATAATGGCACCAACGTAAAGCTTCATTAACCGAAACCATACACTACTGGCAAAGAAAAGGTCTATACATAGTTTCTAATTGATGGTTTACAAGGTAGTGACTGATTTAATGCAAATTATGCTTGGCTCTGTAGACGTTTAACTAGCATTTATATCAAAATAGGAACAGAAAGATAGTTGTCCTCTCTTAGAGTGATGGTGTCAGATCTGATCTGGGTTTCGTTTTCTTTGGAAAACATTCACTGTCAGCTATTTGGAGCCTATAGTCTACATATTCATCAGTTTGGTGTAGATGCTGTAGACACATGGAAGGACTTTTGCGCTACTAATGACTGTTGTTGTTGTTATTAAAAACAAAGCTACATAAAGGGCTACCTGAGTTTTGCGCCCCACGGGTATCGAAACCTGGTTTCTAGCAGACCAAGTCTTCAGACACACCACTGTGTAATTGGAGGGATAACTCTTCTAACGATCAGTATATACGTACTTGTAGCAATTGTGTCTTCTTCCTCGCTATCTCAATAAATAAGAATATTTCCAAGTTCAGCCCGAATGGCTGTCAGTAGCGTGGGAGAGATATCCCGAGCTAATACTTCTAGATGTTATAATGTTGTAAACGAAGAGATGTAAAAGATTGCAACAGATAGCGCCACCTTCACAACATAAGATCAATTCATACGGAGATAAATATTTGGCAAAATATTGCAACTATCCTAGTTAGTTGAGATTACCACCTAATACTTTGTTGCATGGATTAACTAAGAAGTCCCTTCACAAATTCATCAACCATAATATTTTATTGTTTGCCTACCATGATGATGAGGTATAACTAACTGGCATAAAAAAATAAATTTTAATGGGCACCATATTTACGAGCTTTGAGTTCTACCTAGTTGATCGCCATGTTCTATACCAGAATGAAGAGCCAATCTAATTCTTATGGAAACGCCTCATATCTGCAGAGTTGATTGAGTTCCAGGTATTTCATGACATATAGTTTCAAAATATTTAAGTTAATAGAAAATGCTGCATCATTTTATAATACGCCCAACGTCTAATATCAAAGAAGGGTAAGAAATGCTAAAAACATTCTTCCACTTCACAATAGTTCGAATGATAAAAAAATTAGTTTGTTTGTTTTTCTTATAGCAAAGCCACATAGGACTATCTGCTCAGCCCACCGAGGGGAATCGAACCCCTGATTTTAGCGTTGTAAATCCGGAGACATACCGCTGTACTAGCGGGGGGCAAAAAAAATAGTCAACAATATAATTATTTTTTACAGAAAGTTATGCCTAATACTTTTACAAAAAAAATACTTCATCAAAATGACAAAAAAGAATCTTTAAAGTCTTTTCATGAGAACCGGTTCCTCGCTGGAACAGCGGTAAGTATTTGGATTTTACAACGCTAAAATTAGGGGTTCAATTCCTCTCGGTAGATACAACAAATAGCTCGATGTGTCTTTGCTATAAGAAAAACGCACACACATATACATATAAAAATGTGTTATAACACCAGCATACAGAGCAGTTAATATCCTTGTTTTTACTTTTCAAATATTCAATATTATTATAGTTGGGAAGGTATTCAGTTATAATTTTCGTGTAATTCTGTTTATATTTATGTTAAAATAACTAAAATATGAAACAACTAAATACAATTTTAACTAGCAAAAACTCCAGAAAAATGATTATATTTATTTATATCAGTTTTCTGGACATTTAGTTTTGAATATTCACAAAATTTGTTTGTTTAGAATTAACCACAAAGATACACAATGGACAATCTGTGCTCTGCTCACCATGGGTATCAAAACTCGGTTTCTAGCAGTGTGAGTTGCAAACATATCACTGTGCCACTAGGGGGCCTTAAGGGTGTATATCTTGACTCTCAAGAATCAACTTAAAAATAGCCCTACATCAATCACAGTAGTTTGCTTAGTAGCTATGCAGAAGTTTTGGCAGATTATACCTAGCTGTTTTTGTTCCAGGCTAAGATGCTTGAATGTCTTCGAAGAGAAACTTGGCCAGTAGCGATGAAATATGCTGATAAAATCTCTTTTTCTGTTTCGAGAATATAAAAAATAGTTCTATGACCTGCATAGGGGATATTTTTTTTAGTTGGTTTGCCCAAGTTTTAATAAAATATTCACAGCTGTTTTTTCTCTAGGCTTTTGGAACAACAATATAAATAATAATATGAAGAACAAATGAATTAATTTTGAATTTAATCCAATAATCGTAAAATCGACTTTTTTGGTATAATCAATATTTTGATAGCCTTAGCCATTGAGATAAAAGACCTTGAGTGTTGTTTCAAGAACAAGTCTGCTTTTCAAGATGATCCGTGTCTTATGTTCTATATGTATTCTTGTGAAATTCCTGGGTGAACCATTACTATGAGCCACTATCATAGTGCATGATAAGTGTATTTTTGTTTTTTACATCGTAAAAATAGAAGTTTTGACCCAGCCACCCACATACGTACGTAAATACGATAATCACTGCATCAGAGAATATTACAGTGTAAGGTAGTAAGATCAATTACTATTGCCATTACTACAATATTTTTTCTATATAAGTTTGTGGTTTCTTGGCAATCGCAGTTTGTAACTCTTGTGTTACATAGATTTTGAAACTCATATAAAGTAATGTCACTTTTTACAATTAAGAGGACTTATGAACAAGTGCAAGAGTTTGATACAGAGGCTGGGATTTGGCAAGATTTAGGGCAAGTCCCCTCTTGAACAAATGCCATTTCTGAAGCTGCACATGGATCACGTCCCCAATCTTCATCACGCAACAGCTTCATGAAGAGGAATTACAGCTTAAAGTTCCCACGGTTGCTGATTGCATCCTACCTTTATATTTTGATCCCATAACATAGAATGTATAGATGACTGAAGATTGACATGGTTAATTGTTAGCTGATGGCCCTGGGACTGGATGAAGTGGGCTCTGTAGAATATGCAGAATGCTACTACCCAAAGAAATTTTGGCCAACCAAATGAGTCTAGGGGCGTTATCGATGAACAAAAACTGCCAGCCAAAGCTTTTCCGCCACCAAAAGAAATAGCAAACATTTAGTGACAAGGATAGTGACCCATGGCCTAGAAATTAACGTGTTAATTTAGTGATGCTGTATATAAAAAAATAGGAATTACTTGCATTTGTAGTATTTGTTAAACAATAACATTACCATGTCCGTGGTAAGCAGTTTAATATTGTAGTGGACAATATATTACTAAAGTGTCTGATGAACCTAAGCAATACAAAAGTTATGATTGTGCATTGGATACAGATTCTTCAAGAGTAAAACTTCCTTGTATATACTATTTTCGTTAACAGTATGAACATGCTAATGAAATATTTTGCTAGCCTATGAGATTATTTCCATTTGTGAATCCCCAGATCCTGGAGACCATGGAGTACTCAAAGCTCAACTATGGATATCATACTTCTGAACACCTACATGAAACAAGGAGCTAATTTTATTAGTAAGTTGTTCGCAGAGTTGTATGAATATTAAGATTGGTAAAAAACGAATACTTAACCATATCATCCTCAGTCTAATTGGTTGAGTAAATGGGCAGTAATAACTTTCAGTTGTATGCTTAATTAATTTGTGAAATCTGAACAGACTGATCAGGTTGAGCATATACCATGTGCCATGATGGTCTACTATTCAACTAAGCAACAGCGAACTGGTTATTCTAGAGATATTCTATGATGTTTGGGTGATAAGTACGGATTCCAATTGATATGATCATCAATCCATACAGTGGATTGTATGGCTATCCATACAGTGCAGATGTGCCACAGTTTCCACAGGAATATATGAAATGGTTGTAGTTTGTAATCGCTCATTTCTATGAATTTGCGCATTAATAATTGGATAAATTAACTATCCTTCAAAATATGTTATTATAAAACAACAACAAACAGAAGTTCCAACTTCTGTAAATTACAAGTTACTGCGGTCACATGAAGCAAGTCGAAAACGTTGACAATATTAAATAGCGCATCACTGATGAACTTCTCGAGAAACAATGGATTATCTCTGATGATGAAAGACGAGGGGAGAAACGGTTAGTACATATCTTTGTTTGGAGTCAAGTGAAAAAACACCAGTGGAAGAGAGCTTTGTTTGTTCTTGCACAAAGCTACACGAAGGAAGACTGTCTGCACTAGCCGTCCCTAATTTAGCAGTGTAAGACTGGAGGGAACGCAGCCAGTCATCACTATCACCGCCAACGAATAGTGGGATTGACCTTCAAATTATAATGCCCTCAAGGCTGAAAGGGCGAGCATGTTTGGTGTGACAGGGATTCGAACATTATTAACGAAATAACGTGAAGATTTGGACTGAATGTTGCGATCCCTTGTATTCTCAAGACGGCTGGTATGGGCCGTTCAGGTTAACCTGAAGATGACTTAAGAAGGTCGAAACGTTGTTCTGTGCTTTATTTTATTTAAATTATTAATACCCATATCACCGTCTTAAGAACATATTTGTACTTCAAGTGGGTTTCTTGTGATCCTTTGTGTATCTACTACAGTATACTGTGTGTATGTGCTAGTTTTATTGTTCACAAAAGCAACTATAGTTACAGGGGAGAAACCAACAGAGAAATATTCGAGGCATACCGGATTAATATTCTAAACATATATATATATATATATATATATTATTACGCAATTTCGTTTCTTAAGTTTTTAGGAATGTTTCACTATTTCATAATAAATCAAAAACAAATTATTCACTCTTTCAGGTTTCAGTTCTTGTGTCTTTAGGTGCTTTTGTTCATAAATCTCCAAATGTTTCTGGGCATATTTCTTTCATAAGTCGGTTCGATTCCTCTCGGCGGACACAACAAATAGCCTGACATAGCTTTGCTATAGAAAACGCACACACTCTTGCACAAGTACACGTTTTAATAAGCTGTTCTTACTTAAAAGCTACTTTTTCTCTTTTATATTCTATCACCCATGTGCAATATGCTACCTAAACATTTAAGTCGTATATGGGGACGTCACATTTCTGTTACAACAGCCACACTGTTGTATGTTAAATCATCCTTTCAAAGGTCATATGTCAGTTAGTTACCAATGGTAGAATAAAGCTTACTTTTCTAAAGTGCTTGGGTTATTTGTTTTAATTTCTGATACCATAGGTTAAAAAAACAGTCTTGACCAAAATATTGTTAATCTTTTTTCACACATGTATTGGTATTTAATGTGTATTCATATAGTACATTTTTTTCACACATCTATTGGTATTTAATGTGGATTAATATGGTACATTTTTTTCTTTCTCCAACTACTAGTCTATTTGTGTGCCACGATTGTCGAATTTCAACACTGACTCACCAGAAAATCGTATATACAATATTATATTATTATATAGTTTGTTTGGAACCTCGTGCAAAGCTAAACGAGAGCTATCCATCATTCTTAATTCAGTAGTGAACGACTAAAGGGAAAATAGCTAGTCATCACCACCCACCATAAACTATTGGACTAATTCTTTTACCAAATAATAGTGGGAATATCTCCATTATAAATAACGTCTCAACGGCTGAAGGATGAGCATGTTTAGTAGGACAGGGATTCTAGTCCACGACTTTCGTATTGCGAGTAAAGCGCCTTAACTACTTGACCATGATAGGCCTTCCTATATAGAACCTGCGATACTACGATTGGTAATATATATTTGCAGTTTCACATTGTTTTGCAGTTTTTAAGGGCGTTTTCTTAAAATTGCATACAAGGAAAGCAACTTTTCATGTTCTAAAATAAACATTTCATTAATCATGAATTTATACAAGTTTCGTCCAGGGGACAGCTACTCTAGCTAGTCTTGAAACATTTTTGAGTTTGCAGCTGAATATATCATGTGATGTTGTAAATCTAAACATTTAATAAATCCATTATAAATGAAAAGTTCCTAGTTTTATTATTGGTGACCAATACTTTGAACTACGTTTTTCAAACTGAACAAAATTAACTAATTTCTTTTAAATTTAACAAACAACTGGTTGGTTAATATTGATGAATCATGATTTATATATTTTACAATAAATAACTTTCGTTTGAAATTCAGAATGTTAACATCTTAGAATCACAAGCTACTACTGATAAATAACATGTTAATATGAAACCTGTCATATGGAGACATTTCCTGCCTGTTTTCTAGTTAGCGAGATATCTAAAAATTGAGTGCCATTTTATTAGTGCAACAATTAAGTTGAAAACTTCTATAAAACTAAAATATATAAACAGTAACCATTCCACATCTCAGAAAGAGAAAACTTTATTACTAGTCAACCACTGCTTAACCAAATGATACACAACCAATGTTGCAATTTTTTTTTTAAAATAACTTTTCTACCCGTGTCTATAGGAAAATAATAATAGTATTTGTTTGTTTGGAATTTCGCACAAAGCTACTCGAGGGCTATTTGTGCTAGCCGTCCCTAATTTAGCAGTGTAAGACTAGAGGGAAGGCAGCTAGTCATCACCACCCACCGCCAACTCTTGGGCTACTCTTTTACCAACGAATAGTGGGATTGACCGTTACCTTAATACGCCCCCACGGCTGAAAGGGCGAGCATGTTTGGCGCGACGGGGATGCGAACCCGCGACCCTCAGATTACGAGTCGCACGCCTTAACACGCTTGGTCATGCCAGGCCAATAATAATAGTAAGTTTCCCTAACGTATATATTACTGAATTTCTACTAGGTGAAGATTCATTTTTCCTGTGCGTCACGTCCGTCATTTATACGTAACTAAAAGCTTTTGGGCAGTGGATTGTCAGAATATTATTTAAAGTTTGGAGAGCTACAATGACATAACTTAATTACAGCCACTACAATACATATACAATAGCTTTATTTGCAAAAACACTATCTTCATAAAGAAGTAACCATAACTCTTAGCAATTCATTTCTTTAGGTTTATCTAAAAGCTTTTACAAAGTAACTGTCATATTAAAGACTACTCGGCGTTGGTCAAGTCTTTTCCACTTGATGAAGGTTTGTTTTAATTGTATTACTTTAAACATAGAACTGTATTCAACTCTGCGATAATGCTGAAAACATTAGTGAGAGCAAGTAGGCAACACAAATAAAACTTGTTAAATAGCAGTATTTCTTGATTTATATGTTTACTTTGTTGTAGTGGTCGCTCTGTGCACAAATCTTTTTAAGTGTTATGAGCCATTGATGGACGTAAAGATATCAAACATATATTTAAAATCAAGTTTTACAGGAAAACTGTAATGTAATAATTTCTGCTAGTTTCACATAAGACAATGTTGCAAAAAAGAAAGAACAGAAAGATGAAAAAAAAACAAAAATCAATAATTAGCTGATAACTGTGTGTGTATAACTGTTGTGCTTAAACCAAAGTGGTGTCTTAATAATGACAATATACAGGATGTCTCAGAAGTCTGGACACTTAGAGAAAATACAAAATGTGTTATTAATTAATTTATTATTCAAATTGCATGGCATTAACAGCTATTAGTAGACCAATTCTTGATATACTGTGCTATCAAGGTATCTTCGTTCCAGAAATATGTATAAATGACATTAAAAATGTGTTTAAGAATATAACATTACTTTTCCTATGGGTCCAGACTTCTCGGACACACTGTACATAATCTTAAAGAGCCAAATCACTAATGGAATATACTTCACCTTAAATCAATATTTAAAATTACAAATTGTTTCTCTATGAGAAGGGAATCCTTTTCTGGGAGAAAATATATCTGGACAAATAATAAATTTTAAAGTAAAGTAAAACTAGAGCTTGTGTTTCCCAGAAATAAAAACAACTATGGATTTTCCAAACTTGAAGGTTCTGAAATTCAAACTATAAACTTATACTAGTTGTTCTAACAAATAGATCAATATGCAAGATATTTATTGTTAAATTTACTGTCACTGTCATCTGTATTTTTTATTTCAATTCTGCCATGCAAGCACACCAACTGTTATTAGCTCTCATTTCTCTACATTGTTTTGCAGTCTTCCAGGACTTCAAAATTATGCAGTTCTTTAATATTGTTGATTATGCACACAGGCAAAAAAAACATACAAAATTTCCTTCCTCTACATGGAATACATTCTTTTCTAAATTCTTTAACAAGACCTTCAGGCTTAACCACATTTGTCTCTTTGGTGAAGTGCAAAAACTGAACATATTTCAATAGATGCCTATAGTGCACTTGTATAAGTGCATAAGTAGATACAGGAAAACATTAGCAAAACCTGACAGCTTTAACTTCATATAATTTTATGCTTTTCTGATATTGATGTTTAGCTTTATTTTTAAAATTAAAAAACAAAGAAGCAGAATACATAATTAGACAAATGCTGTTTAAAATTGAATGCAGTTAAGTCATTCTGAAGAAAGTCATGGTAATTTCAAAGCTTTCTGGTAAACACTTGCCCCACTAGAAACTTTCACAATCCCAACTTCACTCTTGTACATTACTTCAAATGTAATTTTTCATGAATATTTTCACTGATATGTAGTTTTTTTACTTTGCTACGTTTTTACAGACTTTAATGCCAAATTCTCAATTGATATAGTTAAAAGATGAAAGTTCAAAAACATGCAGAACTCTGCTACATAAAAAAAAACTAGAAAAATGGATGTTTTGGAAAGCTTAAAAAGTTGCATATTTAACAGTAAAGAAAGACCAAAAGATAAATTTTACACTTCCATGTTTTTTTTTATGTAGAACAGTAAAAATATACTAAAAACTAATTGCTTAAAAACTTTCTAGCTGTATTATTACAGCTTTGAAGAATTGTTCATGAAAACATTTTTCCCTATTGATACAGCTTTTTTTTTAACCCATTGACTTTGTAAATTAATAGTGATATATGCAAGATGAAAGAAATACAAAACAATACAAGACAAAAATATATGTGAATGGTGTATTTGATATGTTACAATTAGGAATAATCTTCCACATACAAATTGATGCAAAAAAGATTTTAGACAATAAACACATCTATATATAAATCATTTACATACTTTGAAGAGTTTTCCATACAAATAATGTAATAAAACTCTTATGTTAGCAGAACATACTATCTTAAAACTTTTTGACCTGAAAAAATATGGGTGTCAAAGCACAAACATCTAAAACATAATAAAACAGTAGCTTTTACAAAGTTTCCCCTAATGATTAACACCTGAAATACATCATTATAGATAAAATTACTTCTGAAACAAAACCTTTTTTATGACATACAGTATTTTGCAGGATTCAAACAGATCAGAAGTTCAACATTTCTGCTGTACATACGTTGTTGAATTGTTCCCTGCCTCACTTGTATTTTAATGATGACTATGTTAAAATTCTCTACAGTACAGTAAGTCCTCAAATGCAAAGAAAATATATTTTTTAATTATTACAATAACTAATGGTGCTCTAATTATGTTTCAATATTAAAAAGTATTGATATGGAATTGAAATATCACATGTTTCTTTCTGTTGTACATTCTTTTTCTTGCATACTTTCATCACTTATCTCAATATTTAAGAATAGTGAAACAATTACAGAATATATTAATAATACAAATGAAGGCCCTTGTCATGTATACTCAGAAGCTTGGCACATTTCACAAGTCCAAACAAACACACCAATTCTAAGCTTATGTTTTTACAATTTTTTAATTGTGGTAATTCTGAGGAAACTTTTAGCCTTAAGTACAGTTTTATTTCCAATTATGAGGGAAAAAGAAAAGATAAAAGAAAGAAAATAAACTTGATAAATTAGAGAAACATCCATACTGCAAGTAAAAATGCCCAGTTACAGGCAGTTTTATAAAACAAACATAAGGGTAAAAAACAAAAAACAAATTAAAATACTCATGGCACTCAGGTAAACAACTGATTTGTTTTCTTCTGTACTAATTTAAATATTTGAAGAGTGTCTTCACAGCTACAGGAGACAACTACTAGCACAAGAATAAATCAATAAGACCAGGATATTAACAACACACAATATCAACTGTAAGAGAACTGCACCACAAAGTCAACAGATACTTTTAGGCAAATCGAATACAGATGGTTTTTGTTAACAGCTGGAAGATAATTTGCTAACGATAAACAGCTTTTTCTTAGGAAAAATTAAAATACTGAATCTGAATAGCAGCTAACGTGTATGTCTTTTTTTTTTTTAAAACCTGTAATGAAAACAATAACACACAGAAAAAAGTGTTGCATTTAAAAAAACAAAACAGAATTCTTAAATGAAGTTTCACTGTTATGATACATGTGAAAAAAATGCTCTTACACATTACTTAAATATAAAACACAACGTTTCTTAAAAATTGATTATGAGAGTAATAAGAAGTGCACTACACAGAAGCTTATATACACTTAACTACATTACAGAAAAAGGAAATATCTGAACACACACAACATTGAAAGCTTCATTAATGAAACACTATTTCTAAATTGTTTGGTACTGTAGAGCTTGCACAAAAATGTTGTAAGTAACAACTACCATTTTCCAAAAAAATGCTCACATAGGACACATCTGCCTCAGAAAATACACTTTGTTAATCAGTATATTATAACATGTACACTAAAATATTTGTTTAATACAGATTATTTTCCTCAGTTTAATTGTGATAGCAAAAAAAAGTATTGTACATGAAACATGCCCATGCCTTGCAATTTTGATTCCCTAAGGTTTTTCTTTTATGAGCCTAAGTCTAAAGTAAATGAATTCAAAAAGAGATTCAAATGTTTTGTAAGATATCAAGTTAAAATCAATGTCTTCTTTTTACAGCAGGCTCATTTAAGCATTGCACACATTTTTCTATGTACTAGAATATTTATGTAAACTCAGTGTCAAATAATTTTTTCACTAATTTAAAAACAAAAGAGAAGGATAAGTTAGTTCACATAATTTTACAATAGTTAGTTATGCATCTTTGTAAGTTACCTCAAAATACCATATTCAAGGACAGAAAACAAAAAAAATGGAATAATAATTATGTATAGATACATAACACCACACCACTAAAAGGCACTACATAGCAGAAACAAGGTAGACAGTTAGAATTTGTTACTTAGATAGCAACAATAACCCTTTAAAATCAAAAGAAGTTGGGTATTAGGCTTATACTTTTAAAATTAAATAATACATACATATACTAGCTTTATGTAATAATGCAAAACATTACTTGTGTTTGAAGAAGTACTGGAATTATTTTTTAATTATCTAGCCAATATAGTTTGCTTTAATGTTATGTGATTACAATTACGAATCTGGTTAATAAAGAATCTTAGTGGAAAGTTTAAATCTGAACTCAATTTTTTTAATAACAGACTTTATGCATATATATATATATATATACACACACACACACTGTTTTACAAACATTTATTTCATATTATTTTAGAAGTATTTACATTGTTACACCTTATGTATTGATAGAATGAGGCTAATTCTAAGAATCAACAGAAAATAACACCAGAGTTCATAAGATAATGAGTATATGAATCTGCAGTAGAGAGCAACATAACTGTAGTGGTAGCATTTGTCCCACAGTGACCTCATGTAAAGCTTGATTCTGAGACCCCATACACTGTTTTTTTGTAATATTCTACTACAAGACTGACTATCAAACAGTACTACAACTATTCTGTGCAGTGATAACTGAATGTATTCAACATATAGCATTTTACTATACTAACTGCAAAATACAGACTAACAAATACAATTAGAACTGACACTAGTTGTAATAAAAACCAGTGTAAGAAAAGGAAACTCATAAGAGAAACAAGATATTATTTTAAATAAAAAATGATAGTGTAATAGCATATGTATGTTTGGGTTTTGGATGAGTAAAACAATTCTAAACATAGGAGTAAGTGCACTTCTTACCAATAAATCTCTTGGATAATTTACCTTGTAGTACTCCAAGGGTTAATATTAAATTGTTGCTAGCATGATTAAAGCATTAATATAACTGAGCCATGATAGCAGTGACCCCTCAATGACCCAAGGGCCTGTAAAATTTTATATACCTAAAACTGCTAGTGCATAGATGAATAGTGGGAATAGAACTAAAATTCCTGGATAATAAAATGAAAAGGTGTTTCATTGGTTTCAACAGTTACAAAAATTCAATAGTATCCCAAACAGCATATTCAAGAAATATTTGATATGTTACAGAAGTTAGAAATACAAAATATTCTAGTTCTCCTTGGAGATAACTTAACAGAACTTTTTTTTAAATCAATAGTAGATATATATTGTGGCAACTAAGATGTTGAATATATTTTTCTATTGCAGCTTATTAGTTGTAAGGGTAAATACAACCTCATATTATACCTTCATAGAAAAATGTAAAGTTAACAAATATTTTGCTACAATTTTCTTATATAGGCCTTCTCTTACACTACTTTTAAAACCAAAGCACTTAAGAAATAGTTTATCACGAATAAGTCAACATTTTATGTAATTATTATTTATCTATAAATTTTGCAGTAAAATTCACCCTAATAAAAGATTTTGTAAGATAAACAAAATTACAGAAAAATTTTCATGCATTTTCTTATGTTATAAACCTTTTAGGAAAATCACATAATTTGAATTCAACATACTTCGAAATGTAGGAACGCAAACTATACGTGAAATAAGATCCCTTGCAGGAAAGCATATTACTTTTATATTTCTTATAAATCTACCAGAATCTAAAATGAACACAAGTTCTACAGTTTACAGCTTTAATAATCATGTATCATCACTTTGAAGATAATACTAAACGTTTTTGAACAATAAGATATACAAAGTTGAATTTCTATAAAATTTTCTGTGTTGTATTTTTCCTAATGACACATTTTCATGCGACTCATTAAACATTCAGTTGTCTTTTACTATTTCCTCTATCCATCAAAGATGAACAAACAAGCATTTTTAAGGGATTTCGTTGTGGATATTATGTATTTGGAACTGAAATGTAGCATAACAAATAAATAAAGAGAAAGAGGAAAATATTAGTTTTACATGTACATTATACTCCTCAAATATGCCTTCCATGAAAGCACAGGTATGTAAAAAAGATGTTTTGATGTAAGATTGTTAAAAGAACACTGAAGTAGCAAAACATTACTTCAATAAGATTTGAATTTCAAATGGTTTTATTCAAAATTAATTGGGATAAATGTAAAAATAATTTATTTCTACAGAATATACGTATCTAATGATACGTATCATTAAGACACACTTCTCGTTTTTAAACTTTTTAAAAATCTTTATACTGAAGAGTTTTTAAATAAATCCTTTTACTTGGACACTACAGTTTTAGTTTACTGTTACTAAAACAGCACTCTTATACATTAAGATATTTTACAGTATGAAATACATGTAAAAAAGGCACTCCCCTTCCATAATGGTTTATTTAAGTAAACTCCAATCTAAACTTCACCAGTACTACTATTTCATATTACACAATGTACAAATATCCAAGTTAAATAATAATTAAAAAAAAATAAAATTACAGGGTGATGAAAAGTTGTACACACAGTCATGATTATTTTTCAGCCTGCTCTTACACAGCTGTTCAAAAATGTACACAACTGATAACATAATACAATGTTACAACATGATCACTTCTGTACATTCTTTTCAGATTAATGATATCCAAACCAATTATTGTAACAAAGGAGAGAGAGAGAGAGAGAGAGAGAGAGAATGAACCACAAACATGACTTACAGAAATCATACAAAATTCAGCTTTTGCATCACCCTGTATTAAATGGAAAGAAAGTATATATATTTTATTCTAGGGTTAATTTCCCAAAGTGCAAACACACTCCAAGTACCTAAGAATAATATAATAGGTCACCATAGACACACACACTTTATACACACAAATAAACCATGTAAAGATTAAAATGTGTTCCAAGTTTTCAATAAATTTGCAAAAGTAGTTCATTCATTCATTCAGGAGACCCTAATGCAAACCATAGCAAGTTTTTACAAAAAGTACTACCCTGAAATTCTAGGGTTTAACACACTTTTAATGAATTCAATTTGTGTAGAAAAACATTTAAACCTGAATCAAAAATTGTACTTTGCACAAATTTTTGTTCAACTACCCCAACGAGTAATTTTATATCATTTTATTAAATATTTTTCCTGGTCACAGAATTGCTTACTGCAGACAGTTTGGATAAATGCCATATAAAATATTCACGACTCAAAGAAACTATTAGTGACGTCAGAAACAATGTGATTAATTTATCTTGTCTTTAATGAAAGCTTTGTCTTTAGTTTTTAATACAATTTGATGTAGTGTTTCACAGTTTCAAAGATATACTGGTCAATTTCAAAAGAATAGCACTTATAGCTTTTTTCTTAAAACTATTTTCAATGATTAATAGAAGCAGTACAAGTATGGTTTTCTACTTTACCTTTAAGCAAGCCATTCCTAGGTGTAGTGGAAGACACTCATTTTAACATGATTGAAAATGTATATAACTATTTTCAAACTTACTTGCTTTCTATAAATGTTAAATATCTCAATAGCACTTGCTATGGAGGCTACATAGAGTGAAGAACAGCATCTCCTTTACTAAATTTCATCTATTAAACTGAAAGTAATTGCATATCAATATTTTATTGTAAAGTGAGCTTTGTTCAACCAACACCACTCTTTATAATGATTTTCACAAATTTTCTTCTGTTTTGCATATTATCAAAATCACAAATAACTTCTGAATGTATTTTAATGTTGAAGAACCAGTTTTTCAGTTATTTCACACATTTACTTAACTATAGAAAAGTCCCTTCCATGTGTTTGAGCACTTATGCACATGTAAAAATAAAACCAGACAGGTGGCAGTTAACATGTTTGTTGATACCAGAAGATGACTGGGATGTGAAGCTGTGCTTGACACAGTACTTTCAACTCAAAAAAGAAAAGTTATAGATCTTATGTATGTCATATATATTGCACTCTTCTTAATATGAGGCCTTGTCGTGAAGTACATATTTATAGCTCTATTTAAAACCTTGCACTATACTACCTTTCTCTGCTGTCAAGGTCACGATCATCTTGGGCATTAATTGCAGTTCGTGAACGATTACGATTTAGTTGGGCTCTTCTTTCAGCTGCAACAAACAAGTATTTACTATAATGCCTATAATTATAGAAATTGTTCCTGTTTCCTGTTGTACAGAGAAATGAAATTTTGATTGTGTATTTTAAACTAATGGATAAAATAGTTTAAATTTATAGAAATTATTCAGTAACACTTAATGCTTAAAAAACATTAAATTTTTCTTTTCTTAATTTGTTCTATTCCTGAGAGTTTAAGACTTATAATCCACTAATAGCCAAACAACTAAAATCTCTATCATAAAATGTTACCTCTTTTGTAACAAAACAAAATTTTAATAAATATTTTTTAAATATCTGACTCAACTTCAAAATGATTAACCCTAGCTTCACTTTAAATGACTGACAGTTAATAATTTGCTATGAATTTTATAAATTCAATCTATAATCTCATTTTGATTTGCAACACATTTCAATTCAAAGATGCTAACACCTATTTGATAATAAAATATTAATATGAGCTGATATATTCCTTCCATATACAGTTTGATTATCTTACTCTTAAAAAACTAATCAAAATCAATAAAATGGTTCATGTTTGAGTACTAAAAGAACTGAGCCATTATGAAGTTTGTATCATACAAGTATTGCACTTAAGGAAGATATTTATAGTGAGTAAAGAAATGCCACTTCTAAATTAATGTACATCATATTTAATATAGAAGATATGATAATTTCCTGTATAAACATTTCACTGCTCTGTTAAATGTTAACACCTGTTTCACAATTGCACATTACATAAAAAATCCACAATAAATCAACAATACTCGATACTTGTATTTTTCTTCATTTATTTATTTTCAGCACCAATATTTTTAACATCCATCCTTCCGTGACACCCAATACACACACAACTATATCATCATGGCCATTTGTAATCTGTCAAGATAGGCTTTTGTTTGTTAAATCATTTACCTAAGCTTTTTTACACTAATTTCCACAATAGTGCAATAAAACTAGTTTGTTAAGCTTTGCAGATTGTAAATGGCAATATTAAGGAAAATTTTCTCAAAAAAGGGGGCAAACAAACATGCATATCTATTAATTTTCAGATGATGTTAATAAGATCTAAGCTACTATTTCAAAGTTAAATAGATGCCTTTTTAGATCTTGATGGGCAGTTTGTAATCTTATTATAACGAAAGATACAGATGGTACGTCTCTTTTCATAATTAATAGTTGTACCACTGTTAGAAATGTTTTTGTTATTAAGTAATAATCAGACTTAGATAATTACGTAGGCTACTAACCATAACAATACCTAAGACTAAGCATCTTGCACAAGCAGGCCTCAAAGAACAAGTGAAAGAATAAGTACTTGTTTGTTTTAGAATTTTACACACAGCTGCACAAGAGCTATTTGTGCTAGGTGTCCTTAATTTAGCAGTGAAAGACTAGAAGGAAAGCAGATAGTTATCAACACCCACCAATAAACTCTTGAGCTATTCTTTTAAAAATGTCACATTATAAAACTCCCATGACTGGAAGGGTGAAATTGTTGATGGGATGAGGATTCAAACTGTGACCCTCAGATTGCAAGTTGAACACCCTAACAACCTTGCCAAGAATAAGGAGAGAGATTTGAAAGAGACAAGACTTGCGTAAATGCAGTATACTCAAGTACACTTTTCATCAGTGTAGTTACTGATGATAAATTCTATTAGTGATAATTTATTCAATAAGATTTTAGAGAGTAAATGTGGGTGCATTATGTTGACATATTTCCAAAATCCAGATAATAAAAAGCTTTATGCAATTATCATATTTAATGTTTCAAAAGATGATGGATCTCAACTTTAATCAATTTTTTAAATGCAAGTTGCATATACATATCACAAAGAAATTTAAAAATATTTTATTATCCTAGAAATACACAAGTGTATTTTCTTATTAAATATGTTAGAACTATCAATTTTTACATGCTAGATATTAAATTTGAATTTGAGAACTGTTAAATATTTAATGTGTATCAATCAATCTTATTCACACATTACTGCTGAATATGGCCTCATATAACATTATTCCACTCTATATTAAAAATAAAATTAATAAAGACACTGAAAAACCAGAATTTCCAGTCTTAAGAAAAGCTTAGATGAAGCTAATATTTGTCAGTAGTTACAAGATATTTCTTTTTACAAAAATAAAATATATTACTTTTTTACAAATGCTGTATAGTATTTATGAGTACATATTTTGATAAATATTTCATTTTTTTAAATATCAGCAGTCTCTAATAATGTTAATTGTTTCACAAACATTTTCTAATCTTGATACCTACTGTAATGTAAATTTTTAACTTAAGAAATTAATATCTTGTTAAACTTACCTCCTGCAGCTCGCGGTACTCTTTTCCTGGGCTTGTGAGAGAAAGCTGATCCTGTCTTAAGCGCTTCAAGCAAATTGTCCATTACACCTTCTTGGTCTTCTCCTACACAATACATAAAGTCAAACTGGTCTACTGATCCATGTAGTTAAAATAGTTGTTATATGAAATAAAAACCTTATAACCTGAGTGCTTTTGAAAGGTGGACCTTTTTTTTTTCTTCAGGGGCAAACTGGGATTAACATAACAAATAACAATATTTAAAGTATACAGATTAGTATTTTGTGTAATATTACATCACAAAACAACAACTTTTACTCTCTCTCTCTCTCTCTTTTTTTTTTTTAAATACTGGTCCCATACAGGTTTTCCAATAAGAGGAATATTGCAGTATGTTAGCCTCACACTTTGTTGTTTACTGGAACTATTGAGATTTTTACTCAGTACAAGAACTCATCAGGTAGATTGGGTTTGCAACCCATACTTCAGTTGAAAAACTGTTGTTTCTACTAGGCACTTACGTGATATCAATGCTCATGTTAGAAAAAGTGATCTGGTATTAGTGAAAGACCCTGTTAGTAGCAGCATGGAACACAGTTTGCAGTTTAAATGTTATTACACTCTTCATACCTGAAATGTGTAGAGGATCAGAAAAGATGGATATAATCAATCTTATTGTAATCACACAAAGTATCAATATATAGTGTTTCTACAACCTAGATGCCATGTACATGAACTAATAATATTCCAGATGCTTTCCCTTAGCTAATGTTAAAATTTCAGAGAAACATTTTTCTTAGCCACTAAACATCATAAATCACATGCACTAACTTACAGAATATGAAAACTCAATATCATGTGCTAAAAATCACAAATGTAAGCCCTCTTTCCTACATTATATATTACATGAAACTAACTCATTTATGTTAACAATTCACTTGTAATGAGAGGAGAAAGTTAAAAAAAGAAAGTAATATACCTGAACTAATGTCAATCAATTGGCGTTTCATTTCCTGTCGTTCTTGTTTTTCTTTATCAGCTTTCTCTTTAGCTTCCTTGGCCCTCCTGATTTTTTCTTCCACTTCTCTGATCTTGACATTTTCTTTGTGTGCTTCCTTTGGAATTCACAAAAACTTATTACGATATCTTCCTTTTACCCTGATCTCAGTTTTCATTTTATTGTATGAATGACATTAAGAAGGTTAATATTGACTATAATGTTAAAATCCCTCAGTGTATGCACCATTATAGGCTAATATTCTTGGATTCAAAGGAAATATATCTATACCAAAACAAAAGGGAAGTAGAATTAAGTATTTATATGTTGAGAACTTCTGTAATCTTACAGTAGGTTTGATAAGCGTAAGATATATATAAAAATCACTAACAATGTTATGAAACTGTCAAAAAGTATTGGAGAAAATCAGTGCTCAGAAAATAGTAAGTTTTAGTTTCTTTTTTCATAAGTAACTCATTATTAAACAACCTGATCAATATCAGATCTACAAAGTTTATACCACAATTTCAGATAGTGATATAAATCATTTACACAAAAAAGTATTTATTCACAGTTTTTAACATGGACATAAATATAATTACATATATAACTCATTTCTTCAGATTTCTAATACAGAAACTGGTTTCAATAATTATTATTTGTGAACAACCATCTTGTTGTGAAGTACAACTTCTTTTCAGCTGTGTTTCAAGATCATAACTTATACCAATGCTACAAAACTAGGAATGTACAGTAAAAATTGCCAAAACATTTCAACACTGTTAAAGATACCTGGCTGTACTTCTTGTTAAAGAACAATATCACGAGTGAATAGTTTCCGATAAATCTAAGTTTTACAAATGTTCCATGGGAAACCTCTACTTCATAAAAACATTACTTTTAGTAGAGTCCAAAATGTGTTTAATTCGTAACAACTTCTGCACAGCTATAACATAACATATAATATAACCAGTAATGACTATAGTTAAGTCAAACTCATTTATTAGAAGATGTCAAAACAAAAAGTAAATAATTTGATGATAAGAAACTAAATTTTCTTCTACTTGCATTTGTACTTGTTTTTGTTAAAACTATAGCTTAGAAATGATTGTACTTTATGGTAATGTTACAATTTATGAGCCCTCATACAAAAAGTAACCACTGAACATCTGATATTCATAAACTTTCATAAAAATCACTACCTTGAACAAGTTAATACAATCTAAATGTACAATTCTTTAAAAAAAAATCAAGTACTTGTAAAAGTGCATGTTTAGATATATTCAATATTTCAGTTTTCTTTTCAGAAGCAGTTTAGGAACTAGGGCTGTGACGATTACACGATTAACCGGTTACGATTTGGTTACTGTTCTTAACCAGTTACGGATTTCCAAACCGGTTAATCTAAGATTTTTTTCCGAGAAAAATAAATGAGGGAAAACAATACGATTATCGACATTTGCGTGTAAATATTCCATTATTTGACCTTGACATTGGTATGTTTGCCTATCGCGATTTTAAGAACTGCTTACCTTTTTGTTTGGTTGAATTTTCGTTGTTGTTGTTGTTGAAAGCCTTTAGAGTTTTTGTTAACGTTCGGTGCGGCCGTCACGCGCAAATTCCTAGGGCTGTGACGATTACACGATTAACCGGTTATGGTTTGGTTACGAGGCAAAGATTAACCGGTTACAAAAGTCCGTAATCGTCGCAGCCCTATTAGGAACAAATGCCATTTACTAATTTTAAATGCTCTATTTGAAATCATGATATAGTAAAAAACTGAAATAATTCATAAAATCTCAAAAATATGATTACTTTCATACAAAATTCAAATATGCATTTGACAAACTTCATTTATAATTCTTGCATAAAACATTGTGGTACTAAAAAAAGTAGAAAAAAAAGATAATGTAAGAAATTAAACATTTAAAGTACGACTGGATAATAAAACAACAACAATACACTACTACAAAGAAAAGTACCAAATAATGTAAAATTAAACATTTGAATATAAAGCAAATAATATACTAATCTTACCTGAAAGCTCTCTTTAAATGCTTTGATGTCACCAAAGAATTCATCTAATGTGTATTTTTTGGGATCAAATGCAAAGTATTCTGCTATGTCTTCATACAATTTCCCCATTTTATTATACATACTATCTAAGAGTTCATATTGTTTGGAAGATTCTGTTAAAAAACTCTGATATAAAAATCAAGGTAAAAACAAGGAACTCCAACAATGATTATATTTTCATTACTGTAACAATTCTGTAATGATGACTGACAGTTTGTGGGAGTTATAACAGTCAGATACTAAAGTTACAAAATAACCATACACAGTAAAACCTGTCTAAGCTGGAAACTGTACAGGGCAGAAACTTGTACAAGCCAGAAATAACAAAATTTTGCAGCATTATCTTAAAATTTCTCTTATAAAAAGGCCCTCTATATGGCAGAACCTGCATAAAGCAGACAGAAAACTATCTTTTACTTACTCCATCTATCAAGTAGGATTAGAACCTGAGTAAGGCAGAAAATGTATTTGATTAAATATTAATAAATTCTCAGACATTTTGTTAAGAGTAAGTATTGGTTAAATATATTCTGTTCTTTTTTTTGCCATCATTATTCCAGAGATCGCTATTTGAAAGAACGACTGACTGTATTTTTGGTCACATTTGCTGATGAAAAACTAGAGAAACCATGGATAATAGGTAAAAGTGAAAAATTCACACTGTTTCAAAAATTTAAAGAATCAACTTCCTGTGGAATGGAAAGTGAATAATAAAGCATGGATGACAAGTGCTGTACTTGAAGAATATTTGAACAAATTAAACAAAAGAATGGAACAATAAAATAGGAATATTCTACTTTTCCTAGATAATGCAACTTGTCACCCAAAAGTTCAACTCTCAAATGTTCATTTAGTCTACCTCCATGTATAACATCAGAGAAATATAAAAATAAATAATGTACATTAAAAATCGTGAACACGCTTTTATAAATTCAACACGATAGGTTAACAAGAAACAAAAATGGTGAACTTGATACATTAAAATTACTCACAGTAACACACGTGTTCATTAGCACCTCTACCATATTGGGGAGAGGAATGATAACTTCAAAGGGTAAGTTTAATCTTATTTATTCCCAAATGGTAGTACTTTTTTTCCTTATTTTTATCTTTATCTTTTTCTTATTTCAAATTGAGAGAGCATTCACCTTCCCACCACTGTCTGCAGGCAGTGAAAAGTGATATAGATGTGGAATGTTGTGGGCTTAAGCACCCAAATCTTGCTCTCCTAATTTCTAATCTTCTCATTTGAGACTAGTGAATTGGAGATTAAGACTGATAGATGGTGTATCCCCACCACAATGTGTGTCTTACTTCTTCAGTCACCTACAAAACCTAGGATACATTTTATAATCCCATGTGGTAACTTATACCATGGGATCTTTTTTAAAAATGCAGCATATTTTGTTTTAGTGCATTTTGTTTTGACTTAAAAAAAATTATGGTTTACACACACAGTAAACATGTGTGTTTAAACTATGACTCTATGAGAGTAACTATGACTCTCTTAAGGTAGCCAAATGCCTCATCATCTAATTAGTGACGCGCATGAATGGATTAACGAGATTCCCACTGTCCCTATCTACTATCTAGCGAAACCACAGCCAAGGGAACGGGCTTGGAGAAATCAGCGGGGATTTCTCTATTATATATTATATAATAATATGTGTTATGGACCCAATACATATATTGGGGATAATATATGTAAAAAATGTATAAAAAATTATTTTGAGATTTAACATATGCAATGCATTTTTATCATAGTTTAAATGATGCCTCATTTGTTGAACCCAAAACTTTATACAAACTTCAGTTAATATAATTTTTTTCAGGTGAACTTTGAAGCAGTTTTGGAAATTATTACTCTTACTAGTTTACATAGTTCCCACATATTTACTTACAGACTCTTCAATGCATTATGTTTGCTTTTCAATTCAGTAATAAATATCTCCCAAAACAAATGAAATTAATTACTAATATGAATTTTGGCAAGAATATATATAAAAGTATTTACATCAGAAAGGTACTAATTCTTGGTCAGACCTTTCATTATTATGCTAACTTGCATTTTGTGAAGTCAGAAATAAAAGGTGAGACAAATTAACAAGCAGCTTGTAATGGATTTACTGTTACACATTTATTTTAATATCAGCATTTGTTCCAGTTTGATGCATGTGATGTGTATTGTTAAATTTGTATAGAGCAAGCCCCACCTGTTCCTCAAATCTCTAGAAGATTCTTGAGACTAAGAATCAACAATGTACAATGTATGTAAAATACTAGTGATTGCCAGAGAATTAACTTTGAATGTTAGTATTTCTGTGAGGCCCTTGCCTAACTTCTGCTAAAAAAACTCACATGTGAAGAATAGAGAGAGCCAATTTTGTCAAGTGAAGTGTCTCTGCCTATCAACAGAATAGTAATTTACACCTTGTGGACCAGAACCATTGATAAAATATTTGGCTCCAAACCAGACAAAAGACTGAATATTGTTTGTGAGTTTGTAACATTTTCTATATAAATAATTATTTATAATAACTATTATAAATTGTATTATCATTTATATATTTTTGTTACGAAAGAAAATTGTGTGTATCAATTTTGTTTGCAAGTATCATAAATTTAATACATAGATATTTAATTTCTAAAAATTCAACTTCAAATTCACTGGTTATTTGGAACTGTATTACGTAACAGTAAATCGGAAACTCATCTGAGATAAATAACATATAACAAACTATATAGGACTTACATCTACATCATAATAAATTTGGGTACAGCAACATGTTGCAAATCAGATTTTCAAAGGATACACTCATAACTTCTTCAAACCTATCATTATCACTCTGAGGACGGAAATTCTTCAAATCTGTTTCCAACTGCTGAATGGATTTTTTCATTTGGCTTAGATTTTTCTGAATTTGTTCTGGAGAAACTGTTTAATAAATAAATGAAAACGAAAAATATTTCAACTGCAGCAATGTTTGTATGTAGGGTTATACCAAAATTCCTTTTAAATAAGTATTTTTATTTACTTACCTGTTATTGAATGTTTTATTGGTATATTATTTCAGTACAGCTACTAATCTACTAAGTTAGGAAAATTTAGTAACAAAGCAAGGTAACAGTAATTAAAGAAAATGAGAATTAGGCTAAAGTCAACATTTTAATTAAATTTTATTTATTTACGTATATGCAATTATAGAAAGATATACTACATTATTTAATCATTTACATATCCATTTGTTTTTTCTTACAGGATATGAATGCCTGATGTTTGGGCATTCATTGAAATGATTTCAGTTTCATGATAAAAGTTTCTTTCGGTGCTACTAGATAGCAACTTTCTACCCTGTGATCCTTGTAATAAACATATCTAATTGAGAAGTTTAATAAAACAATGCAATCATTTTCAGTCTTTTAGGAATACACTTTTGACAAAAGTTAACTTATTTTCTGTAGTTTGATGGACAATTCCCTAGGTTTTAGTGGTCATTCAAAAATATTTAAACCTAATAAAAACTTTTATGATTATGACTTTTAGTGAATTGCTTTTATGAGATACAAAATAGGTTTCAATGTCATAGAAATTTATTTACTTTGTTCCACATATCCTAGCTGGAATTAAAATTTTATTAACAGTCATTGTACCTATAAAGAAGTGCCAGTATGACAGTGGCATTCTTCAGGTGTAGTTCTCAACTAAGTAGATACGGGATTGACATCAGTCTTAGTGAATTTCACAAGTACTTAAGTAACTGAGTGATTTGACTGGAAGACATTAAACGTTTTTAGGGGATAAGAAAAAAAGGGACACAAAACAGGTGTTTTCCAACATAACAAAGCACAATTAGTACTAAAAATTATATAAAATTTTCACCAGTGGTATAAATGATGTAAAAACAATTATAAGCAAATAGGGAGCATTTCTATAAGAGAATTATGCCCAAAACTGAAAACTATACAAAACTTAATTGTGCCATAAAAACTGGAATATGTAATAAATTAACAAGCAGCTTTTATTTAATATTTAAGTTTATACAGTATTCATATATTTGTGGTGACAAGAAACCCACTTGAAGTAAAAATGTATTCAAGACAGCTGGTAATGGCATTAAAACTTTAATTAAAATAAAGTACAGAATAACATTTCAACCTTCTAGGTCATGTAGTATTTGGATATATACATATTTATAAAGACTACACAACAGGTACGCAAATTTCAACACAAAGAGAAAGAACAGAAAACAACAGTATCACTTCTTTTACTTAGCCTTTTCCCCTAAAAGAATACTTTAATATATACAGATTATTTGTTTTTAAATAATTTTTTACCATGTCAGCAGCTGAGACAAACAAAGTATTATGTATATCTGCATATTTTTTCAAACCAACAAAATGTTTATTAAAAATATGGAGTCTCATACATGCTATTAACAAAATTTATTTTTTTAACTGTACGAAATAACTTGCTTGACTAACAGTTAAATAATACGGATTTTATTAATGTACCATATAAATAAACCAACCAATTATTTAAGCATATATTGTCACCTATCTGCTTTTACAAAACAAAAAATATATAATAACTTATGGGAATCTAACAGTAAATATATTTCAGGTCTATAAGACAAATCCTTCATGCTTAACATTTTAGGGATAATTGGGTTGAATCATTTAATACGACTTTTTCTTCATATATAAAAAAACTTGGATTTCAAAGAAGCAGACACTAGATTATTATCTCAAAATATACTGAGTAAATTCTTCCAATGCAAGAAATAGCTTCAAGGCATTGTAACAGGCAAATGAAAGTATCTATTTATACAAATTCAGTGTAATACACAGTGTTTCATTATTTACCTTAATTCAGTCTCTCAATCAACGAGACCACATTCAAGAAATTGGGTGGGCTGTAGAGGTGTGTTACTTTTCTGATAGTCAAGTTAGAATAAAAACAAAAGGAACCTATTAACCCTCTTGTGCAGAGTATCTTTTACTGCACATGACACAAGGGTGTCTTACATTCCAAGTTTCATTAAGCAACGTTTTGTTTACATTAAACCAATTTAGAATAGTATAAAATCTTAGCTAATAATCAATCTTCTAATAACATATGAATTCTAAGTTATTAATTTTATAAGGAATATTTAAAAAAAACAAATTTCTCTTAGTGTGATATATGTAACACTTTCTCTAGGTATCTTTATCACCACCCCTTGAAAAAGTACAAAATTAAACAAATATTACTATAAAATTGTGACTGCTCAGACAAACCATAATTTTTAGTGTCTTCAATTTTCTTTGGTTGTACAACTATCAAATAGAAAATGAGACCTATCCTGCCATACCATCTCTTTCAGGATTTGTTACATTTTCTCTTATGTTTAATATGTTACCTATTACCAAGAGAAAGTCAAGGATTTCACCTATTAAATGATGTATTGAAAAAAATGTCTTCTGAACAAAAAATAGTCAATTTTCAATTATAATTTAACTTGGGATTTTACAGGAATCAAAATGTAAAAACAGAGTTGTCTTTGGGTTAGTTGGAGTTGGGTTAGGCAAAATAAATGCAAATAATATAATAAAAATATTTCATGACGCCAAAATGTGAGCAGCTCGTGGGTAATGTAATTCAATAGCATAACATAAGTTGCACATTCCCCAAGTGATTTATAACTTATGCTGGCTTGAAAAGTAGTCATCCATGGTTCAAAGAGCAAAAAAACAACACAATTTAATTACAAACAGATGTATATTGTTATGTACTTCAATCTCCTTAGGATAAAAGAATGTAGTTCATGCTACATTTGAAGTAATTCTATAAAAAAATAAAGGGTAAATTACATTTATTTTCAATTTCTTTTGGTGGTTATAAGATCAGTCAAATTGACCAACCTTGTATAAAGTTAGGGTAGAGAAAATAACAGGCATGATAAAGTTTTATTAAAAACAAATATCTGAAATGTATTTAGGAGGTTTTAGAGATTACACAAATTAAGTTTTAGATTTTTGAGATGCAGAAAAGTATTTTTAACATTATAACAAAAAACACTTCAAGCACGGACTATTCAACAAATACTCAATATATTCAAGGACAAATGTTTTTTTTAGTTTATAAAAATACTTCATTAAATAATACTTTTTGTATGTGAAAGCTTTATAATGTTAACTGAAAGACTGTCAAATTTTGTAGAGATATACAAACTATATCAAAAGTTAGTAGTATTAAATCTATAAAGACTATACAAGAACAAAAACGTCATGTGATTGGTCAATTTGACTGAGCCTGTGTGGACAGAGTTTAAGAACTTGATGTGTTAACCTAAAAAAAATTAGATCTTGCTGTCAAAAGAACTCAACTCTCAATAGCATTTGGTCATGAAGATACAAACTTTAGGGGGTTGGTTGGACTGTGTTTCTCTTAAATAAAATACTAGAAGTGTTCATGTTCCAGAGGGTATTGTACCTTTTTATATTATAATTTAATGTGAAATTTTGGATGGTGGTACAGATGTAACTCCTTTATGGTCTGAATATTAATGCAAATTCAGCCATGTTGGTGAGCATATCAAAACTGAAATATTGTAAGGAGTTCAAATCTCTATTCAGAATTGAAAGAGTACTAGAAAGCTCTGTTTGAAAATAAATCTACCAAACATGTCTCCCTGAATATTCCAAGTACACAAATTTTCCTAAATTCTTTAAGTATATATTAATTGAGAAACTTTGCACACCTCTTGCAGCTCGAGTTACATGCAGTAGCTCCTCTCCAAAGTTAAGTGCATCTGGATGTTTCTTTTCTACAATATCTGCCAAAAACTGCATCAAGGTAGTTTTCTGATCCTGTGCTTTGGTCCCACTAAGCTAGAAAAATTTCAAAAACTTGCAATATCAATTAAAAAAAAAAACAGACAAGTTTCATTGTGTAATGCAAATATCAATGAATTAAACTTTTTTAAGCCTACCTGTCCACAGATTGTAATATATCAGATAACAGTTAAATTAACACAATTTAACAATTTCATGTGACACAAAGGATTATAATGTATTGCAATAATGATGTTTTATTTTTGTTCCTCTATCTAATTAATCATTTCTTTTGTGCTTGTAATTCAATGACAACTTTTAAGAACACTACATATATAGCAGAATGGTTCATGTCCTGTGTTTATGTCAAATGAAAAAAAAAGAAAGGAAAGTGCATTATGACATTAATATTAATAAATATACACATCAATATCTAAACTGATGTGAGAAAAAGCAAATGTTAACTTTATTTATTCAATCTAAGACTAACCTCAACACAAATGCACATTTAAGAGTGGTGAAGCATCTCCAACATATAGGGGCAAACAAGAAATTCCTGATAGGAGCATAACTCCTAGTCAGAGACAGAGGGAGGAACTTTTGCCACTCTGCCCCAAGAAAATGATTTAATTTTAAGTTCAGTAGAAGTGAAACATTTTAAACAAATAAATTGCATACAGAGCTCTCTTATGTAATTTAATGTTTACAAGACTTTGAGGGTGAACCAATCAGTTTATCTTTTCCATGTGACATGGAATAATGTAAAGCCCATATAAATTTTTTAGCATCGACCATCTTGGCTACTGAAGATCTACTCAAAGATGCACATTTATTGGTTAACAGTCAAACACTGGAAATGTAAATGTTTTGTTCTTTTTCCTCCTTGTTTTATGGTATTTAATACAAATTTAAATGCTGTTCCTATCTTTTGTTTTTCTCTGATGTTTAATATACTAGAAACATAACAGTGTATATACTGAGCTGTAACTAAAAATTCAACTAAGTGAATTAAAATATTCACTAATGTGTTTATAGGGCTAGATTCATTTAGCAGTCTCTACAATAGTAAAATGACATCCACTATTTTAATTCAAAAATAATTTAACTTTTGAGAGCACACAAATAAATTAAAATTTACCTCAAGGTATCTGCTTTTACTTTACCAACATCATTTTGCATGAAAGCAAAATGAGTTCACATGATGTAGTTATTTTTTCATGTTGTTTCAAATAAAACGTGAAATCAAATTAACCGATTTTTGTTTATTTTTTAATATATCTTTGCTTCTCCATATTGGCAAATGAGTATCTATAAATTACAGTTTTGTTCTTGCACTAGAAATGAACAGTGTTTAACATTAATGTGATCAACTGTGATAAAGGTACCTTGGTTATGTTCTTTTAAGAAATAACATTTATATACATTTTACATAGCTTTACAGTTTGAAAGACCAGCTAGTTTTAAGTCTATATCCTTTGAAACTTGAACTGATGTTCAATGACTTAATAATCTACCATACTGTTACAGGTATAAAAAAAAAAACCTATCTTGTGCATTGTAGTTTAATAAAGTACTTCACCTTCTTACTTATTGATCCTAATTTAGAAATGGGAATGAAGCAGCTTTCTTAATCACTACTAACATGCTTAGGAATTTAGAAAAAAAACGTAATTTGTTTACTACTTCTGATGTATGTTTTCACTTATTATTATTGTTTTGAACTAAATCCAAAATTACACATGTTAAGTATTTCTGAAACATTTACCTTTGGTAGAAAACTAACTTCAAAACCAATTGCCTGTCCATTCTTGGAACCTGAGTTCATGATGTTACCAATAAGAAGTATCAACTTGAGAATTAATGAAAACTTTTCACTGTTCTTGACTTCTTCACAAGCTGCTGTGGCAGCTACAATGTCCTTTAGAAAGAAACATATAATTAAAAACACACGTAATGAAGTTACAACGGGTTTAAATTATTCAGTTATTTCAAAAAAATTAATAACATATTACGTGTACAATTTTCTAGAACTTGAACTAATTTTAAAGTACGTGTATGGGAACACCTCCTTTGATAATAAACCTATGAAAGTATATGCTGTGTGCTGAAACTTGTGTGGTAACAGTTTAGGTTAAAGAGGTTTGATTACTTTAATCCATAAACTGTGACATTTACAAATAAAGTTAGACAAAAAAATTCCTTACTGGTTTGATATCTTGAACTTTTTCAGCAAAATTGAGTTTGAAACTCATAGATTTTAATCTTGGCACTAATCTCTTAATACTTCCCATCTATGAAGAAAAAAAAGATGCACTTGTAAGTACAAAAAAAACATTAATAGTCAAGAAATTAATGGTTTACAATATGTTTGGTGTATAAAAATAATGTATACCAGTTCTGTTGAAAACATCTTAAAAATGTGATTAAAGTAGATACAAAGCAATAATTATGTAAACATTGTTAACCAAACACTAACTTTATAACAATGTGTCAAATAAAAACAGGAACAGACAACTGGCTTATACATATTTGATTAAAATCTATCAGCATGATAAAATCTTGGTACGATACTTAGGAATAAGAAAAAAACCTTTATTAGCAAGGCACTTTTAAATTCATATTTTTCAATTTGGAAGTAATCTGTTTTGTGTGCATATGTAGATTAACCATTTCATTACAGGTTTGGTAGAATCCACCCAGCTCGTAACCATGAAGGTATCCATAAGAGGTTATTAGTTAACATTATAAGGCTTTCATATATAGGATATCAGATTTTTAAATTAAGTATTAAGATATTTTAATTAAAGATTTACTTGTAAGAATGTAACTAGGCAATATGCAGAATAATTTTCATTTTAAGATTAAAAATGCTTTTTCATATAAGAAATTTTAACATCTCACACGTGAAATCTTTAAACTCTAGATAATTATGAAATGTTTTTAAGAAAAAAAAATCTATTTTATCTGTTATTTCACTATGAAATGGGAATCTCTGTACATGTTTGACAGATCTTGTAATCACCATAAAAGAAATAGGAAGTAAATATAATTTATGCTGTTTTCATTTCCAGAATGATTACATATTATAAACCAAAGACACAAATGTTTCATCTAAATAGCTAAAATGTCATAACATTATACATTTCTATATTTAAAAATGGCTGGTATGGATAGAGAAAGCACTAATAGAGTAGCAAACAATGTTTCGACCTCCTTTGGTCATCATCAGGTTCACAAAGAAAGAAAGGATTATTGACCAGAAGCTGACCACGTTTGAAGCAGGTGTGTAATTGAGTGTCGGAATGTAGAGAGCATGCTTAGGTGTTGGATATATTTATTAATATAGGTATAAAGGTGTTCCTTTGTATTCATTTATCTTGGGATTGAGTTGTTGTTACCATATCCAAGAATATAGAATTGACTTTTAGTTTTTACAAACTGGCCTGTATTTACTGTGTTTTAGTGGATTAGTACTTTGTAAAACACAATCACATTTCAGTTATGATACATTATGTGTGTATATACATTACTATTTAAAATTCGATTTTAAACTTATTTTTCTTAAAACATAGGAGAATCATGAAATGGTTAACCAGCACTGAGATGCACATACAGAGTCAGCATGTTTTAAGCATAAGTGGATATCTCTACTCTCTTTACTGGCTGTTTTAAATAACTCCTTATGATTCAACACTGTGGCAGACAACAATACATTTCAAGTGCAACCACTATTTGCCAACTGTAAAGGATTGTGGTGAGTAAAATGGAAGATATTCTGCACATCAGAATTACCAATGAAGTACCAAAACAAAGACACTAAAAGGTAAAATATCACATTAAGTTGGTTATGACGGAACTTGATCAGCTGGCCAATGTGCTGTTCTAGTATGATAACACACTTTGCTATAAAGCTTATTCAACCCTCTTCTACTTTTAAAACATTAACATCTTGGAAAGGATTATTTAGAGTTCAATCCTTGACCCTTTAGAATATTTCTGGAACCACTAAGTGGAATTCATTCAGAGTTCCAATGTTCGTTAACTGTCCAAGATTATGAAACATGGATGGAAACAAATTGCTCTAGACACCTATGTAATCCAAGTGAAAAATTATGTGTTGCAAAATACAGTTATGATTCTAACACTATATTTGTACAGTCATCACTAGGATCCCCTCTACAACTGTTTTTCCAGAACTTTGTTTTATAACTGTTTCATTTATAAACCCTGAGAAAAAAAATTATTATATGGAAAATAGAAGAGTCTACTTGGCATATACAAAAAAAAAGGAACTTCTTACTATTCACTTACCCTCTGTTCAACCACCAAAAAACATACTCAGAGACATTAAAAAACACAAAAATCATTTATACAAAGCAACAGTCACAGAGATGTAGTGATAAAAACACTTGCAGAAAAGCATTCCAAATAATGAAAAACTGTAGATTTCTAGTGTTTGTAGTTATGTGTGCAGCATTAAATGTGTTCTCAAACAGATTATTCACATTTTATAAAACAGATTAAGATAAATGATTTATTTTTGTTCTGCCCTTTGTCAAATAAAAAAACATGAAGAAAGAAACACAAAACTTACAGTGATAGCAAACTGTTCAGCTTCTGCTAAATCATCATACTGATTTTTAAAATCATCAAGTTTCTTTAACTGATCTGGCTCAGGCATGTAACGGATGAGCTGTTGCAACATGGCATCCGTCAAGTAGTCTTCATTAATGCAAAGAATCATGTCTTTCATTTCTTGTGAAGACATCTTTACTGAACCCAGCAAGATCACTGAAACATTATGTAGAACTATCTGAACTTTCTACCCTGTATCAAGCCAGTCATTTTTATATAATTACTTTGTCATTGAATCCTAATACAATGCAGTAAAAAAACAAAACAAAGGGCTTGCACTTAATATATTTATTTTTTGGGTAGTGAGCTGTCAAGGATAGCAAACCTTTAAGTACAGAACTTGTCTGTTGGTTTGTACATGAAGCAGCTAAATATATGTCCTTAGAAAATGTCATCATTTCAAAGTAATCCAAGATTTTGCTTTTGACTATTATTTTGGCAATTTTTTTAAACTACAAAATACAGCTAAAACTACATTATGTAGTCAGTATGTTTACATTCAATAAGTATTGTACAAGGAATAATTTAAGGATGACTAACTGATGTAATGTTTATTTGCAAACCTTTTTCCAACTATTTTTTTAAGTGTTAACAATCCAATCCACTTAAAAATATCTAATCAAGTTTCAGTTTTATTCTACCAAAACGAATGTCTCTTAATTTATATAATTTGATTGCTTTTAAGCACAAAGCTACATAATGGGCTTTCTGTGCCATGCCCACCATGGATACCAAAACCTGCTTTTTAGCAGTGTGGACCCTCAGACTTATATTTGAGCCACTAGTGGGCTAAATTAAATAAATTCTTTATTTAAATAAAAATGATGAATTAATGTACAAAATATTTTAAAATATCTTAAGATTGGAGAAATAATAAAAAGATCAAAGGATAAATAAACATTTAGTGCCAGATCTTATTAGCACTGCTTTAGGTTTAAGTAATAACAAATAAGAGTTACTTTACATTATTGAAACGTAATGACACCTGTATTCATGTTTAATTGACAGGTTTAGTAACTGATACTCCTTGCAAGGTAATGCACAAATCTCAAATGCTTTTTGATTGATAATCATACAGGAAGTTTTGTAATAAAGTCCTATTTGTTTTAGGTTTGCACCTATAACTTTATGACCAGTGTGCCAGCAAATGAGAAAAATGTAGATTATTTAAACATTATCAACACTAAGAAATACTACCTTTGTTTTTAACTTGGTTGTTCAGCTCATAGGGATAAATTGTAACTAACACTTTTATCCAAAAGCCCTCCTTCATTGGTTTAGTGTAAACCATTTAACATCTCATTTTATGAATTCTATGTCCTGTATGCAAACACCTTTAGAAAATATGCACTGTAGAGTTAATACTGACAAAGGAAACTTGAGTATTTCTCTTTAGTGAGGAAACTGGTGTAATGAAACAGATGAGCACATCCACCATTATTTAGATTAATATTCACAGATTTTAATTTTGGTAGGCATAAGACAAGTGTTGAAAAAGCCAGAAAAGAAAGTATTAAAAGAATGACACATACTTAGATTTTGGGCAGATTTACTGTCAAGAACTTTCAATTCTTTAGCCTTTTTTACTGATTTTTCTTCTGTTTGCTGCTTAGGTTTCTTTGCTACAAGAAAAAAAATATTAAATAAACAATTTGTTTCAAAACTGGAGACTTGTTTAATGTGAGCTACAAGTGCTAATTTTTGTTTCCAAAATTTATCTTATCAATTTAAAAGAATAACTTAAGTCTTTTTTGAACTAAAAATCAGTATCTGTTGGAAATAAGAACAATGGAAATAAATAAAAAAATTTAGACAAAATATCTAAGAATCTGGGCATAAAGCCACAACTATTTAGCTAAATTAATAAAAAAAATTCATATTATCTCTCAAAAAAAACTAATGGTTTTGCAAGCTTTGAGTACTGATTACAGAATTTATCATCATTATAATTAAAACCAAATTATACTGTATATTAATAACTTCAGAGATTTAATAATTTAATATTAACTGAATTATAATTTCAAACATTTCAACACCATTAATTTGGTATATTATGTTAGCAGCAATATTTTCCTTAAATATGACTGCCCTTAATTTTTGAAAACACTAATAATTTTGTCTGGTACAAATATAGAAGATTTTTATTGTAGGAGAAATAAGACTTGCCCAATAAATTTTGACTTTAACCCTGCTAGTCAGATAATTATTAATTTGCATTTCATAAGTTTGGCACCTCAATGAAGGCTTATATACACTACCAAGTTTTCATGTCAATAATTTTTTGTAACAAGCAGGAATTAATTTGCTGCATGATAAATTTTGAAAATTGTGACTTCTTTGGCCTTCAGAAATTCAAATAAAAATGTTACTTACCAAACGAATGTAGTTTTTGAGCAAATACTAACTATACTTAATGCTTTAGGTTCAGATATTTTTGACAAGTCAGTGAAAAATACATACTGTAAATTAGGTGTATGAAAAATTAAGTTTGAAGAGCTCTAGCATACACAATGTGTAAAACTCAGAGGACAAATTATCACAAAATGATGTATTTACACTGCTCCATAACAAAGCAAAATAACTAACAAAGCTACTTATAAAATTAACACAAAACAAAATTCTAATGTTTTTATAATATTAAGCAAAAGTTATATAAAATTTTTGATACAATTGTACATATTTTAACCTGATAAATTCAAAGGATAAGGTTCATAGTTCAAATATTCTTTAAATATGTTAAATAATAAGACATACCTGGTGGAGCAGAGGAAAACTTTAATGTAAGACTATCTAACACATCTTCATCTGCTAAGGTTTCTTCATCGACTTTGACCCAAAAGGATTTTTCTGAGAGTTTCTGAGGCTGGATCTAATTGTGATTTGAAATTGGAAGGTATATTAAACAAGAATACTCATTTAAAATTAAACAGGATTATATAGCTTAAATGTTTCTAACAGGAGGCATAAGATAAACTTATGCTGTGCACAAGTGAGCAGGAATTATTCGAGTTTTAGCGTTTTTCACGGAAGGCATGAGAAAACAAAAGTAACAATTCCATACTGAAGAGGAATTATTTAAGTTTAACAAGAAAATAAAAATGACCATTGAAAATTGAAAAGGAATTGGTTAATATTAATGTTTCTAATGAAAGGTATAAGACGACAAAGTTGACCATTTATAATTTAACAGGAATTATTTGAGTTTCAGTGTTTCTAATGGGAGGATTAAGAAGATAAAAGTTGACCACTTTAAACCAAAGAGGAATTACTTAAGTTTCAAAATTTCTAAGATTTAAATTGGATTTAGTAATATAAAAATCAAACTTACACAAAATATACATTTTTAGATCAAAAGAGCTATTTATTAATCACAAGAAACTAAAAAAGTCTTGCAATTTAATGATAATAACTTAACAATACTATGATAAATTTTGACTTTGATTTATGTTTATTTAGTAAAAATTTTGTAAACATTATAAAAATAGCATAAAACTTTAAGAGAAAACTTTGCAAAATTAAAAATTTGTAAAAAATGTATACACAAATCTAAAATTAAGACAATTTTATGTTAGAATAAATATAATAGTTACTGCTTTACCTGTATATTTTATGACATAAACCAATGTCACTGGAATGATCAAATGTTCTCAAATAAAAATTAATTTGTTATTAACATATTTATCACCTATTTGAGTTAATTCTAAGAAAATACCAGTTGCTCTTACTCATTAGTAATTTTTTGAAAATATTCCAACTGATATTTAAAGTAATACTTCAGAATCAAAACCAAAATTCCTTAGTAGGTGTTTCTTCCAGACATCAATGAGGATATTTAAAGTAATACTTCAGAATCAAAACCAAAATTCCTTAGAAGGTGTTTCTTCCAAACTTTAATGAGGACTTTACAAATTTCAGTCACTATTTCTTATAGTGACTTTTTCGAAAGGTGATTAAAACATTGCATAACTTCTTGAACTAGAGAAAACTGTAATAATAAAACACGCTTAATACAGAAAGTTTATCTAGTTTCAACCTTTAATAAAATTTTAATTTTGTGAACAAAAACACATGACAGAAGTTTCTCAAAACTACCTTCTTCCAGTTAGCCTTTTTTAAAGGAGTTTCCAGATGATATTTCTTTTTTGGCTTTATTCCAAATGGTAGTACATCCATAGCAACTGGAGATGGAGACCCTTGTGGAACATTAAATCTTAATCCTCCTAGACCTGGGGGTGGGGGTGGAGGTGGAGGACCACCTCCTGGAGGTGGAGGGGGTGGTGGTGGGATACCTCTTACTCCAGGAAGTGGAGGTGGTGGTGGTATAGTTGAACCTGGTAGAGGTGGTGGTGGTGGTATTCCTGAGCCTGGAGGAGGAGGAGGAGGTGGTGCCAATATTTTCTGAGATGGTACAACTCCCTGAAAATATATTAATTTGATTTTCACCTTTAGAATAAAAGCTCACTGTTTGCTAAGATTAGAAAATACTTAGGTTTTATTACTCAAATAATAATTTTATTTCAACTTCTCAATTTTGATTTACAGCTTTTGAATAATTTAGACTAAATAAATAAATGAATGAAAACTAATGAGCTGGAATAATGAGGTCTCTATTCAAGACACTCTACATCACATGCATAATATCTGATTAAGACAGTTGGCACACTGGATCACATACAAAAGTTGCAATAGTTTTTACAAATGACCAAAAACTCGAGCACTTTTGAATACTTCACTATTCTTTTTCAGAACTATTCGAAAACTCAAGTTTTGGGTGTCATTTAAAAACCATCATATGCATAATATGATAGTGACATTTAAGAGACATTCAGACAAACAAATTAAGATGCAAAAAAAAAAAATATGGTAAGACAAAACAAACAGAAGCAAGTATTAGCAAAGCTTTCAAACTTTAAAACTAACTGTATAAAAAAAATCAAAGAAATGAAATCAATAAGTCTTTATTCTAAAAAATTAAAGCTTAGTGAAAGTGAAAAGAAGGTTTAAATAAGATATTCAAGACAATTGTATTAATTATGAGAAAACATATAATAACATTTATTTTTAATTTCTTTCTTACAATTACTATTAAGCAAAATAAAAACCTAATACTATTAATGTTTATAAGTTTTAAACTTGATAGACTTTAAATAATCCTAATTTATACAACTTTTGAAAAATGTTGATTCATTTATTTTTTACATTCATATATTAGCACTAAAGAATTAATTTTACATTGTAACTTAGTTACGTATTACATTACCACTCACATTATAAGGAACAAAAATTGAAAAAACAAACAGATGATCAACAAGATTTACAAAGTGTAAACTATCATTTTTGACTCTTAGCTTCGATATATATGCCATAATGAGCATTGTTTACATTAGGTTACTTTTTGGTTTTTTTTTACTAACATGTATATTCTAAGCAAGCATTTTGTAATAATTAATGAAAAAGATCTGCTTTACTTAATAATTGGAGTGAGGCAAGCATATATCATTTTAGCTGGTTTTATATATACATGTTTAATAACTCAGTAGCAGTAGGGTTAACATAATAAGATTAACTTTATGTCATTTTATTCACTATTCAAAGAAGTATGTTGATTTTCTGTAATAAAACATCAGTATAAACTACTGCCACTATATACATATTACAACATACATAAATACCGAAAAACAAGTCTAAACCACAGCTTGTTTCTAATGTAGCAGAATATTTCTTAAATTTAACTTACAGTACTTTTAATTTCATTTAACTGATTTTCAATTTCTACGAGTTTTTGTTCAGCCTGTGCTAATTTTGCATCTGCTTCCTGCTTGGCTGTCACTGCTTCTTCAAGTTTTTTTGTCAGTTCTTGTGATTGTTTTTCTTCTTCTTGTTTAGCTCTTTCAACCAAGTTTTCTACAAAATAATATTGATAAAAAATAAATAAATAATAATTAAGATTATCAAAATATGTAGTATTTAATACTGAATGTATTATTACACATCAGTTTCTGTGGTGCTCAAACAAAATAAAACAAAATAGCTACTTTCACGCAAAACACTAGAGCACAAACAACTTAATACATATTTTGAAGTGATCACAAGATATATTTCTTATTTTAATTCTCATGTATATAGATGATTTACATTTTATCTTTCTATCATTTGATACAAATATTAATCTTTACTGATAAATACAGGACATTTTAGACAAAGTACCTTTTAAAAGAATATTACAAAAATGTGGTATTAAAATGTAGCTCTTCATTCCACATGAACACTAACTTTGGTTAGACCCATGTTACATGTAAAACTTGAATATAAATTATATGCCACAAACACAGAAAAACTGTTAACCTATGTAATCCATAAGTGACAACAACAACAAGTAAAGTGTGTTTTAGAAACAGATTACAACTTGGTTGAGTGTTGTAATAAGCAGTAATAAGGCAAAGAAAGCAGCTTGGGGAAAATGTAAGAGAACTATCTTGGCACTAATGAGACTTTCAGTGATCAATTTGAAAATGAACAGATTCTTACATGCACTTAAACTGATTTTGGACAAAACTTACTCTTACCCATTAACAAAACAAGATCCATTTTAGTCTGAAGAAAGTGTTATTCATTACAATAGTGTTAAAAAAAAGAAAGATGGTGATGGCTGTAAAATTTAAAATGTAACTAATGAAACAAGCTATTCAAATACAGCTGATATCTTATTAATTTGTTTTTCAAAGTTATAGAATGTGGTAAAAAGCCCATCTCCTACACAATAGAAGTAACAGCATAACTTTAACAATATTTTACTGTATAACATAAAACAAATATTATGAACAATGAAGAAGCCTTATCATTATACATTATGAGCAAAGTGTGATTATACAAACCTCGTAAGTGTTTCATAAAATGTTTTACGAAAATGCTGAAGTAGTTTTCTGGAAATCTAAACATACAACATTAGAAACTTCAGTAAATATTCTTCATGTGTAATCTACCAAAAAACAATTTTGTGCTCTTATTTGTGATTAAAATATTTGTTGTGAAATTTTTTTCTTAAAGTTACTTGTATACAGGGTACTAAAATTCAGAGATCATTCACAGTTTAGTGAGAAATAAATTCAGTGCAAATGGCAAAAAAAATCATTTTAGTCAAATGATTAGAGACCTAAATGGAGCTAATCATCACTGACTACTACTTAACTTCATTAATGTTTTTTTCTATAAATAGTTAATAAGTGTAAAAATAATTATCTAACTTATGGAGTATTATCAGATGGGTTTAATATTTATATGTATTCTAAATCAAAACTTTAGATAACTCCACTTAAGTGAATTTTGTGTTTTCTACTATAAAGGTAAAGCTAGTGTAAATTACTTTGAAATCATAAAAATAAAGTTTCTGCCATAAAAGATTCAATATAATGTTTGACCAACACACCGGTACTAAAAAAAAACTCTGTGCTCACCAAATTAAATTATAAAAATTTACTTACAGATCCAGATGTTAAAAGTTCCTGTTCTTAGTATATAAACTAAAATTCCATCAACTATTGTTTAGCAAGTGAATATTAAGAAAATGTATTTCAGCTTTTAATGTTGCACATGTAATGATGCAGTTTATGCATTTATAATGACTATCTTCCAATTCATCCTCATTATAAAACATTGCTTTAATAGTACAATTAATTACTACATGTAAAGGGTAGACAACTGTATAAAAGTCAGGTGTTCATGAAACGTGATTAGATTAATTCAATAGGTCACACACACACACAACTATAATTAAAACTACACAGAAATGGACAGTATGAAGAAAAAAATCCCTTACCTATAAGAGGTTCAACATCTATTTTGAAATGTTTAGATGATCTAAAATCTGGATCACAGCCACTTTTATGTAAAACAATTTGGGAAATACATTCTTCTATCAACTTGTAGTATGCTGGTCTGATAGAAAAACAAACATCCAGATAGAGCAAACCAATTTTTAAAGCATAATATTTCATAATTAACTAATTCACATTAAGTTGAAAAATTACCATTCTTAAGGCTATCATTTACTTAGAAATAAAAAAAGTTATAATGTTCAAAGGAACAGGTTCTAATTAAAAGTTAGATCTGACAGATTAAAGATTTCTCTAATATCTAATTCCAGTCAAGTGAAAAAGAATAGTTTGAATAAATGTTTATTTTTATTGCATTCTTGATACATACATACATTAAATTTTTCTTCAAATGTGTGTAGAGAAAAAACCCAAACCAAAACAATTAACCAAATTTGCAAGTTCAAGTTGTAAAGTTTGGGCTTTAGTGTGCTACCATTTGCTAACATGATTCACAAAACTTATTTTCACTGTTCCTGTATTAAAGCCCAGTACTAACAAGTTTGTCTGATAAATTTAGTGCTAAGCAAATCTTTAAGAAACTGAAGTATTACCAGTCAACCATGATCTCGAAAACTGAAAAGCATTTCATCATATTCAAGTATAATAATAATAAAAAAAAGACAAAAGAAATAGGGACTGAAAAAGAAAGGTGACATGTATATTAGACAAAAACATTACTACAAAAAGAAACTGTCAGCTAGCTCTTAAATAATAAACACAAGTATCATAGTACAGAAATACTGTAATGTTACAGGGCAATGTCTAACAGTTAAGTACGATTAAAAATAAGTAGACAATTCACAGTTTAAGAAATATATCATATGTGGAAAATTTTGAAATGTAGCTAATCTTTTTAATGATCACAGAAAAAAGTCCATTTCTTTTGATAATATGCATGAGCTACAAGATTCCTTATCAATTTGTAAAATATTTAACCAACCAAGAGCACCAAATCCATAACAAACTTTCCATAAGCATAACCTAGTGTTGTCTATAAATGAAGGAAAAGTCAAAGAGAAAACAGACCATATAAACATACAGAGGAAAAAATCATAGAAAATAAATGTTTTCATTATACTTAAGCACTATATAAAATCAAACTTTAATGATAACAAATTCAAAGCAAAAACAAAGCCCTTTTCTTGAAACAACCAGTAATTATTTCAATCAATTTTCACACAGTTAGTATAAATTACTAAACTGCAAACTTGATCTTTTTGTTGTGTTATCATTGTGTATTTTTTGTTTGTATTATCATAAGTGTTACATGTTAGAATAAAAAATTTCTGCGAGTTCAAAACTTATTTATTTGCATTTGCTGATCACTTTGCTGTGGCTCAAGTGAGACACTGTTCACAATTCTCTCTTCCTCAATCATACAAGACAAATCAATTAAATAACAATCTTCCACAAGTTTATTCATCAGAACTGTCTCCATATACCATTTCTTACATTTACACCAGTGAGCAGCCAAGCTATTACCAAAGTTGCATATGTAACCATCTTGTATTATAAAAAATGGAAAACAAAGCTCTTCATTTGTGACAGACTATAATATATAGATGTATAACAATAGTTTATAAGGTTTTCATTTTATTTCAATTTCTTTAAAAAGATAAGTATATAACAGTAACTACCAATAATGGGAAGTTAGTACAACCCACGTAACCATAAGAGGGAGAGATTTGTGATCCCCATTAGTGAACATGTTGACAACTACCGATCTAGTGTTATGATAAATCCTCTGCCCCCTTGACTCACCTAGCTAATGCATCATCCCTGATGAGAAGTAAGTGTTGGAGTATAGATAGGAAGTATGGTTCAGCAGTTGTGTCTGTCACAGTCTGTTTAATTAATTCAAAACACTCAATGGGCTCACTATGAAAATGAGTCAAGGATGACACCCATAATACATGTAAAAATATACGTTTGTAAAATAACACCAAAATGATTATAATATAAGGTAATACTTTGCTTCAAAAATTTGTACAAAATACAAATTCAACTAACAAATGAAATATAAAGAAGGTTATATAGGTATAACACCAAGTTTAAACACAACGATTGAGTTTAGCAAGAGATTATGAATATATTTTGCAACTAAATTTATAGTTCCTTTTGAAAGTGTACAAGAGAATGTGTGATGTAATCAATACACATTATTATAAAGTATATTTCTACAACAATACCTAATGCTACCCTTTTCTTCACTCTCTAGAATTCAAAACACTTAATTTTTAAACAATATTGTTGAAATATGTGAGCCAAACTGTTTATATAATGTTGCTATTTATAAGATGACTATAGATCAGTGATTCTCAACCTGTGTGCCATTGTGTTTTTAAAACACATTCACCTTTCTTGGGATTTTACAAGCAAGTTGAACACAGCAGTTAATAAAAGCTACTAGAGACACTCTGAAACCTTCCAAAACATTTGATGGTTTTCATTGAACTCAAGTATTGAGAAGTTCATACTTAAATTTCATTTTCAACGGCAACAGTTCGACTGTTAGTTTAATTGTAGAGCAACAAGTGCTTCGTATGTCATAAATGAAGTATCAAACAATCAAACACGTTCTCATTTTGCAGTAAGCTACAGCTACTATGCTGTAGGTAGGAATTTTATATCAACTGCAGAACTTTATGCTTATCGTGTATGAATTAGCTTTATCATTTATCCACAGAAAAATATTTAAGTAAGTCTGGTGCTGCAAAGGAGAATGTGTTGAATCACAAGCAAGGAATCAAACAAAAGTACAAAAACAAATACATTGAATATGGTTCTATCACTTTGGAATTGGGACATTCTCAATTACCATTCTGCTTACTCTGCAATGCAACCATTTTATTGAATGAGGCACTTGTTCCTAGCAAACTGAAGAGATACTTGGAAACAAAACATTCAGCTGTGAAGGATAAGCCAAGAGAATACTTCGAAAATCTTACAGCTCAACAACATGAACAATCAAGGAAGCTTGTGAACTATATGAAGCTGCCTGAAAAAGGATTGACTGCAAGTTATAGGATTGCTCTATTGTTGGCAAAACGCAAGAAAGTGTATAAGGTGGCCGAATCAGTCATTGCGCCAGCATTAGCAATCATTGTTGAAACTATGCTTGGAACGGAAGCTGCTAAAAAGGTTAAGCAAGTTCCACTGTCCAATGACATAATTTCGCGCAGTATTGTAGACTTGTCGTCGGATTTGAAGGATCAAGTTTGTGAACACTTTGAAGTGCCTGAAGATGAATTGTCTCTGCTATGGTCTCTTCAAGTTGATGAAACTACTGACGTTAGTGGAAAAGCACAAGTTCTGGCTTTTGTTTGGTTCATGAAAGATGGAAAAATCATAAACGAATACTTATTTTGCAAAGATTTAAAAAGTACAGTGAAAGGCCAGGACATTTTTGAGTTGGTGAATGAAAATATTTTGCTCTTCAAATTACATTCGAATAACTGTGTCAGCATTTGCACCAATAGATATCCTTCAATGCAAGGAAAAAAGAAGGGATTCATCACTCTGGTGCACCAACAAAATCCAAACATTAGGATTGTTCACTGCATGATTCACACAGGTGCTCATCTCCAAATCTTTGCCGAAAGATTTGCAGTCTGTTATGAATCAAGATATTCAAGTGGTGAATTTCATCAAGTCTCGGCCTCTTCAATCTCGACTTTTCTCTCTTTTCTATCAGGCGATGGATTCAGACTACAAAAAGCTATTGTATCACACTGAAGTTCGATGTCTTTCGAAAAAAAGGTGTTAAAGTGTCTTGTCCAACTAAAAACTGAAGTAATTTCTTTCTTAGAGGTTGAGGATGCAGGTTTTGAATTTCTTTTCATGATGAGATCTAGTGGCTGAAAGTTCAATTTCTCTCTGACTTGTTTGACAAATTAAATTCTCTGAACTTAAGTCTCCAAGGACCATCTGAAAACATTATTACTGCAACGTCCAAATTGAAGGCCTTGGATGAAAAGGTGATGCTGTGGAAGAATAAGATCCGGAAAAGAGTCCTTGATTGTCTTTCTTCTGTTAACGAATGTCTGTCAAAGAAGAAAATTGTCCCTCAAATTTTGAACACATTAAAGGACCTACAGTCCGCATTAAAACATTACTTTCCATCACTTGCTGTCGACGAATATATCTGGGTGACCTATCCATTTGGAATCAACGAGACAACAAATCTTATAACTGAGGAGGAAGAACAGTTCGACTTATGAAACAACAAATTTTATCAGCCATTGTTTTCCGAAAAGAGCTTGGATGAGTTTTGTATCTCCATTAAAAATTCAAATCCTGCAATCAGTTCAAAAGCAGATGAAGTTCTGCTTTCATTTGCATCTTTGTGGTTTTTTTGAAATTGGATTTTCAGCATTGACTGAAATTAAAGCCAGAAAGAGAGAGAGAGGCTTCTTACAGTCGATGATGAAATGCGAGCTTGTTTGTCTACGTTAGAGCCTCGCTTCAATTTGATTTGCTCTCAGAAGCAGGCACAAGTGTCACATTGAAAACATATGTAAAAATAAAAAGTTTTGATTTTTCTGCTATACCACAAAATCGTTAAAAAACTTAGAATGACACGGCCAAACAAAGCGATAGTATTGTCAATGTGCAGATGACATTAATATCACTTGCTTTGGCTGTGATTTTCATTCTAAGGCTTTTTAAGTTAACTCTTCTGTGTTACGTGTATCTAAACGTGATGCACAATGACATTATTATCGCTTGCTTTGGCTGTGATTTTTGTTCTAAGGGTTTTAACACTTGCCATATAACATGTACCTAAAAAAATTGTTTAGGCTTTCTAGGCGTGGCGCGAAAATTTTCAGATTGTCGTAGTGTGCCGCAAGTCAGAAAAGGTTGAGAACCACTGCTATAGATAAACTCAGTTCCATACATATATAGTATGTATGACAATTAAGAAAACCATTAACAATATTATTTATTTTCAGTTGTCTTACTTAATCTTATCAATGTGCTTAGCTATTACTTGCTTGTAATATGATCAAATACTTGGATACTCACAATCAAAGACAGTATTCTCATTATATTTTAAACACATTAAATAGTTTATACAGAAAAAAATAATTTAAAAGATATATGAATATGTGGCAGATTAATTAGATAACCTGAAGATGGAGAGGGGAATGGCAAAAACCAGTTACCAAATGCCAATATAGTTAATACTTAAACAGTATCACATTTATATAGAAAAACTGAATTTTCTGACAATGGTTTATGGTCAATGGGGTCAACAGAGAGAAAATGATGGATGTTTACATTATGTCCAAAGAAGGTACTGTTATGTAAAAAATATTCTTGTATATGCAAATAAAATGATTTTATGTAGGTAATCCTATTTGACTGTTTGGACTTTTTCCTAGTAATATTCCTAAAGAACAAAAAGTAAAGAAATCTACATCTCAAAAAAATAGCAAAATTAAAATAAAATACTAAAATTTCCTTCTTAGTAATCATAATACCAAATCTATAGTTTTGAGGACTCCAACCAGCTTTTAATGAGATTTTTGCACCAGTTAATATTTCCCACTTTAACACTTACCATACATTTCTTTGTCCACTTAATACAAGTGTCTAATATTTATATAGGTAACTACTCTATGTTCAATTAGCTCATTGAAGCAACTTGCAATATGTGTCTCCTCAGTGTATCAAGTGGCTCACAACTGAAAGCAGATTGTGACCTACTGGTGAGATACATGGAAGTGAACATGTTAAAAGAAAAACACGTTCATACAGTTCATGACATATAAAATATATGTAAGCAAGGGCTGAGAGACAGAGAAAAAGAGGTATAAAAAGCCCATCTTAACATAATAAGGCAAAACCTCTAATATTGTAAACAAAGAGATGAATTTGGATTAGACAGTTTCTTTTATGTACAGTGCTTTGTTCTAAACTTGTTCATGTTTTATATTGCATGAAATGAATTTTACCTGAGGTCACAATTTTTTACCCTACTGGTCTAAAGTTAGTGTAAAAAAATTAATTTTTTTCAATGTGTTTCAGTGAATACCAATTGTGATACCATCTTTTGATCACTGATCTTGCCAGTCTGTTCATATAACCTACTCTTCTCATTGTATGGATGTTATTTTTTTAAATTTTAAAACTAAGTCGCAAGAATATAAAGCTGCACATTGATTTTCTACAAATACATCTCAAACACTAATGTAAAAAATTAAGTTTTACATAATATTTTCATTTAAACATATCACATTATAAATGCCTAAAAAGTGTGAAGTTTTATTTAATACTCATATTTCATTCAAATACTAATGGTATAGGAGAGTTTGATAAACATGACAATGTATATATTATTGACAGATGAAATCAATTTCATGCCATATATATAAATGTTAGACCAGTTTATTTTTTACATCATTAAATCATTCACAAAAAGAAATGAAAATATTCTCCTAACTTAACAGAGTAGCTACAGTTACATGAAAAGGATACTCCATTTCAAAACGAACAAGGTCATATCGTTGTAAAAACTCATCGTGATCTTCATCTTTTCCTTCTAAAAATACTTTAAGTTGAATACTAAGTTCTTCAGTTTTACTGTCCTGTTCCTTACCTAATTCAGCTTGCAAGTCCTAAGAGTGAAGGTATTCATTACAACGTGCATTCATTTTGAACTTTGATTAAAAATATTCTTCCCTTAAACTTAGGGATTTACAAATCTTTAAATGTCTGAAACAAATATATTGCTTTTTGCCAAGAAATAAATTTATAAAGAAGTGTCATATTTGATCCCAACATTGGATTAGATACTTATTTTAAATTGTTTAAGACTAAACTCTTGAAAACAATAATTATCTTACAAATATGAGTAAACGGAAACATTTACAATACAGGTAACTTTCTATTCTCGCTATTTTAAGGTATTTTCTTAGGTCGAACATTAGCCAGGTTTTTCTAGGGTATGAATTACATAAATTACAAATCCATTTTTCCTTCTATGCATGGTTCACAAAATGGAACGTCTATTATTGGGTCATTCAATGTCAACTCACATCCAGGGGGCAGGCAGGTGACCTCCACAGAATGCCTTGAAAAAATTCACATGTGTTTATCTACGCATATAATGAAAAATTGCCAAAAAATAGATCAAGATCTCTAATAGTTTCTGATTCACAGCCCTGTAAAATTTAGTTAATATTTTTTTATTTTTGGCAAATTGATTTTTGGGCAACTTTGGCTACTTAAAACTGCAAGAGTAATGGTGGTAGAAGGCTGCAATTTGCCACACTGACTGAATTAATCTTACAGAATTCAAAAACGGTCTCAAACCAAGTTTATCTCTCTTAGGATTTTCATAGTGAGGCTGTAAAATCACCTGAAAACCCAAAATCGTTTTCAAGGCATTCTGAGGGGGTTACCTGGAAAATTTTCCAATATCTGGATGATTTGACATGGAATGACCCTATTGTGCAGCTTATTTCAGTTTTAAACCAAAGCAAAAAAAAAACTTATATTTATGCATAAATATATTTTAAAGTAATATGTATTGTACAATACTTGTTAGGTTTTATACTTTAAAAATATAAAAATACAAGTGAATTAATGTCATACTACAGGTAAGCCAGAAAATAATTAATAATTATGTTACCACTACTTATAAAGTAGTCAATCATTAAAGGACTATGAATCACCACCTTTGCTACATTACTACAAATTACTACATTAATGACAAAGCAAAAAGAAGCTAGTCATTCTTAAATGTAGTTTTTAGTATGAAATTTAAGATCAAAATTCACAAGATACTCTTACCTCTAAAATATCACTTAAACCTGAACGCATGAATTCATTCCTCAAATGTAACTTGAATTCTAAGTCATCTGGTGTACTGACAATACAATTAATAAGGGCAAAACAGGAACCCTGGAAAACATTATATATATATGTATGCACACATCCACACAATACTTTCTTTCTTGAAAAAGAATTACATTATAAAACATACAAGTTGCATGTAATGTCAAAACAAATTTTAAAAAATTTAACTAAAATTTCCTCCCTTGAATTTTATTGTTTTCTGTTCATGTGTTTGAGCAGGCATTAAACTCAGCTGTTTGCAACAAAGAATGGAAGCAATTAAATGTTGAATTTACTAATAAGACAGCAACAAAATTGAACATGCAAACCAAAATATATAGATCACAATATTACAAAATCATGATCTGATATTCTACAGGGTAATTTACTTTCACTGAAAACATAGTAAAAAACCAAAACCTAAGATCACATTTTATCAAGACTTGACAAGTAGCATTAACCAAAACATTATTACAATTCTAATTAGATTTTGATACATATATATACTCTCATTTGCTGGCTTTAGCTTCTTGTTAAAAGTGCAAAGTTTGGACAAGAAATCTTAAAACTGATGAACAAAATATCGACTTTATGTAACAATATTTATGCAGTATCAACACTTTCAACACAGTAATTCAAAGCCCAGAAATTTTAATAATCTTACTTTCTTTAACTTGAATGTTAATGTGATAAATGTAAAATATATGTTAAACTACTAACAAAATTATACTTGCTTTTAGCAGCTAGTTGGTAGGTAATGTTAAGGCAGTTTAACTTGTGCAAAATCTTACATTAAACTGCATTTCCATTGCACGTAATTATATAGAACTGGTATGTATATTTTTAAAAATTGGCAAGATTGACAAAAAAAAAAAAAGTGTTTAACATAGAAAATCTAAAATTTTGCTGGATTGACAGGTGCAACTCAAGTTAACCTTGAATTAGAGGACAGAAATTTTCTTACAAAATTATGTACTTACATAATATTTGAAGAAAACAAAAAAAGAAAAATTGAGTTATTGACAATAAAAGATATTACAGTCAACAGCTCAAAAATGAGCTTTCTAGTTACACAAGGAATGGTCTGGGAAAGAGAACATTTAAAACATTATAATGTATTTTTGAAAAATGCATAAGGTTAAAAAATTCTCAGTATTAGAGTATACCAGGCAGAAATCACATCAAGATTTGTTGTTCTGTAAATATAAATTGTTTCCTACATGTAAAAGCTGAAAATTTAATATACTTAAATGTCTATTTAAAGGACACTATAAATTACTCCATGTATCATCTGGATGTATCTGCAACTCCATTCCAACTTTATATTACTCACCAAGTTGGGCCAAAGCAGTTGTGGCATAGTACCTTCTTTATTATTATAACCATTTGTAACCACAAATTTGTACTGTTCCAACTTTAAATATTTTGAATTGAGTATTCCTTATTTGTGCTTACTAATACTCTCCATCTTGTTTTATATTTGTGATATAACTTTTCTCATGAAATGTGCAAAAGAGCTAATGAAAACTCAATTTCCTGAACATTCTGAAACAATGAGCAAACTTAGTTGTCATCATTTATTCTGTGGTCAAACACACACTCTTAATGGTGATTCTATTGTTGAAAATCAGGATAAATTTCACACACACACAGCCATCACCCAAGGTTAATGAAAATATAGCTCACATGGAAGAAAGTAGTGGATCAGAAATGATGTTGATCAAGTTGAAGAACAGCCAGAAGAAGAAAGTGGTGCTTTATCTGAACTAAAATCAGAAGAATCTGAAAACGAACAACCATCACAGAGATGGAAGTTAAGATAAGGTCAAGCTGTTGGTGATAGTTTCAATTATGCAACTTCTGTAATGAAGTGATGCAAGAAAATTGATTTTAAGTTGCTGAGGCTCTTTCTTTCTCAGTTGCTATATATATAGCAGTTGAAAACAGTGCTATTGCTTTTAAGCTGAGATGCAAAGTAGTATAAATAAGATGCAAAGTGACATGGTATAGAGAGTTCACTACTAGGGGAGTCCAACAAAATAGCCTTTCATAGGACCTTTAGGGACAGCACACAAATTAAATATGCTTGCACACCTAATGGAGGGGAAGAAAAATAACTTCTCTGCAGTGTCACACTAAAAAGGTATAAAGAGTTTGATTTAGACAAAATATTTAAACTTGATATTGGTTTGACTTGCATATAAAACACTGAAGTCAGTTTTTTTATACCTACAATAACAAATGACTTCTGACAAAAATGTATTTTATCACCATGCACATATACGACATTTCATTTGTACAATATGTAACAATGAAAATCTAAATGTAGTAAAACGTGCTAATAAATTTAAGCCTAAGACTATTTCCACTTTCAATTTCATTGATGCAATTCCTAATTTCAATTCAGTAAAACAACTTTAAACTTTTGGCCTTTTTCACTGTAACAATTAAATTGTAAAGACTGACACACTGGTAAGACAAACAGCAACTAACATTCACTTACTCGTAGTGCATCATTGTCTTTTCTTCCAAGGCCCTGAACAATAGCACTAAATCGATCTCTTTCTTCTAGCTCTGCACTTGTGGTGATAGCTTCTAATACTCTTTCATGACTAATAACATTAAAGAAACATGAATATATTTCAAAATTATAGAATTTGTCTTTGAAAACATCTTAAAATAAGACTTTTATAAAAACAAATGAAAACTTTTAACTAGCTTACATAGTTAATACAATTTATTCTTATTATGCCGTATACGGTAATGTCTTTCATTATAAGAATATTTTGTTAATGTTTTTACAAAATAAATAATGACAAGCCCATTGAAAAGAGTAACAATCCTATAGTTTAATTGTTTGATTGATTTAGTGTTTTATGGCACAAAGCAGCGAGGCTATCTGCGCCAGACATTCGGTAAAAATGTAAAAAAAAATAAATAAATAAATGTAGTAATAGACATAAATGGAAATTAAGGTAAAACAAAAAAGTATAAAACCAATGTTGACACCTAGTCTACAATGTTAAGATAGAAGGCAGAGTATAAGAAGTTGTAAGGTATTTACTCTAGCAAAAAGGTAATGATCATAACCCGCCAGGAAGATTAACAGGTAAGTTCAAGAACCACCGTCAATCACCTGAAGTTAGCCTTTCCAGTCCTGGTTCCGGGTTATGTGTCATAGCAGCTATTATCAAAATGTAAAAGAATAAAAGTTTTAAAATACACTCCGCAAAATTGTAATAATGAGTAGCCAAATGTCCAGTAAAAAGATAAAGTCAAGTAAATGGAGTAAAATTTGTAAAAGTAATTGAAGATAAAAGCAAAACGGCAATTAAAACAGAAAATGGTGTAAAAAACCAATGTTGACATCCAGTCAACAAAGTTGTAAAGAACTACCTGTAGCAGAATGGTAATGATCGTAACCCGCCAGGAAGACTAACAGGTAAGTATAAAAACCACCGTCTGTCACCTGAAGTTGGTCTTTCCAGTCCTGGTTCTGGGTTATGAGTCAATATGGCCAGTACTAAAAAGTTAAGTAGTAAAAGTGTGAAATGATATGCAGCAAAAGTATAATAACAACTTGCCAGGATGACTAACGAGTAGTTCAAACGGATAGTTCAAACAGGAGCGTTAGTCACCTGAAGTTGGCCTTTCCAGTCCTGGTGTCGAGTTATTTAATGTTCTGGCCATTGTCCAATGTCAAATTGAAGGAGAGAGATTAAAACTGTAAAAAAGGAACCACAATTAAAAGGTGTAATGAATAAATATGCAACACTTAAATGAGATTAAAAAGGTTAATGGCCATTAAAAAATTAAAAACATTATCAAGGTGGACAAAGTCACCATCACCAATAACTCTGTCCAATGTTACAGATTGACCCTGGGAAAAAATATGTTTAAAATATTGCCGTCGTTGAGAATTGTAACGATGGCAAGAAAGTAAAACGTGGCTGATAGTGATTTGAGTGTTACACAAACTACACATTGGTGCATCAGTTCCAGATATAAGAAAATGATGAGTTAAAAAACTGTGACCAATGATTAGCCTAGTGAGAACAACTTCCTCCTTCTGAACTTTACGGAAGCTAGATGGCCAAAGTCCAATTTTGGGTTTGATTTGAAAAAGTTTGTTGTCACATTGCTCATTCCAAGTGGACTGCCAGCTGGCACGGAGCCGAGCCTTGAAGACAACACCATAGTCCATGTACGGAATAGGCATAGGAGTGATGGTGCTGAAGCAGACATATTTAGCTGCCATGTCTGCAAGCTCGTTCCCGAGAATACCAACATGGCCTGGTATCCAGAAAAACTGGATTGAAATGGGCCAGTCGGTTTCGAATATCAGCGAGAATAGGATGTGAGCTAACGTGTAGCGATTCCAAGGCAAGTATAGAACTAAGCGAATCAGTATAAATAGTGCAGTTGGAGTACTGTTCAGCTGCAATATGATCCAGGGCAAGAGATATGGCATACAGTTCAGCAGTGAACACAGAAGCTGTAGAAGGGATTCTGTGCGCAACTACTGACCCATAGCAAACCATAGCAGAGCCCACTGAATTACCTGGTTTGGAACCATCTGTATAAATGGGAACTGAATGATTGTTTGAAAGATATTCATTGAATAAAAGACGGTACTTCCAATCTGGAGTATCTGCCTTTTTAGGTGACTGAAAGAAAGGTCACATTTGGGGGCTGTAATAAGCCATGGTGGGATGGGCAAACCTGTGGAATCTGCAATGTTATCCAAGGACAGACCCAATTCATCCAATTGCTCCCGGATGCAAAGGCCAAACGGAGCAATGACAGATCGTCTGTTCTGAAAAAGTACTGCCCACCAAGGAAGGAAAACACATTTCCAGGTGGGATGCTTTGGTAAGGAATGAAGTTTCGAAGTATATTGTAAAGATAGTTGCAACCGCGAAGGTGTAGAGAAGGTTCATGAGATTCAATGTATATACTTTGAACTGGAGAGGCACGGAAAGCCCCAGTGCAGAGTCAAGTCCTTGGTGATGAACGGGTCCAGCATCTTTAAGGCCGAGGGTCTGGCAGAGCCATAGGCCATTGATCCATAATCGAGTTTCGATCTAATAAGAGCACGATATACCTTTAACATTGAACAGCAATCTGCCCCCCAACTGGTAGAAGAGAGAACACGGAGGATGTTCAGTGCTCTTGTGCATTTGACCCGAAGCTGCTTTAAGTGTGGTATAAAGGTCAGTTTACGATCAAAGATAAGCCCCAAGAACTTGGTCTCCGAAACCACTGGCAGCAAAACTTCACCGATATGAAGTTCAGGATCAGGGTGAATACCCCGTCGACGGCAAAAGTGCAGGCATACAGTTTTGGAGAGAGAGAAATTAAAGCTGTTCACCAGAGTCCACTTCCGTACACAATTGAGGGCGGTTTGTAGTTGCCACTCAATATATCTCATATTTGATGACTGACATGAGATGTGAAAGTCGTCGACATACAGTCCATTCGCAACAGTGAGAGGGAGTTGTTCAGTGATGGCATTTATCTTTATACTGAAGAGTGTAACACTCAATACACAGCCTTAAGGGACTCCAAGTTCCTGTACAAAAGAACGGGAAAGTGTCGAACCCACACGAACTTGGAATCTCCTGTCTATTAAAAAATTTTTTTAATAAACATGGGTAGATGACCACGTAACCCATATGTATGGAGGTCTCCCAAAACGCCATACCTCCATGTTGTGTCGTAAGCCTTCTCTATGTCAAAGAATATTGATACAAGATGTTGGCATTTGAGAAAGGCTTCTCTGATAGATGTTTCAAGACGAATTAGGTGGTCTGTGGTGGAGTGCTGTCGACGGAACCCACATTGGGTGGGCGAGAGGAGGTTGTTTGATTCAAGGAACCAAACAAGACGAGCATTAACCATCCTTTCTAATGTCTTACAGAGACAGCTCGTCAAAGCAATTGGACGGTAGTTTGAAGGAATCTTGGGATCTTTCCCTGGCTTAGAGAAAGGTAAAATAATAGCCTGATGCCAGGCATCAGGAAAAACATTCTCCTGCCAGATCCGGTTGAAAACAATCAGAAGGACATCAAGAGAAGCAGGAGATAGATGGTGCAGCATGTCATAATGAATATCATCAGGTCAAACAGACATACTGGCAGACCGATGAAGGGCCATTTTTAGTTCCACCAGGGTAAAGGGACAATTATAGTAAAAGAAACAGTCAGTTCGAAAGGAAAGAGGTGATCGCTCTGCCCGAGTCTTGATGGCCAGGAAGGTGGAGGAACAAGCAGAAGTGCTAGATACCTGGTAAAAGCTTTCACCTAGAGTGTTAGCGATGTTCCGAACATCAGTCACCTCCTGACCATCAGAGAGTAAGATCGAGAGGGGGATAGAATTGTAGTGTCCATTAACCTTTTGAATCCTGTCCCATATGATCTTGGAACTGGTGGTAGAAGATATACTGGTTGTGAACTTAATCTAAGATTCCTTCTGGCTGTGACGTCTTACCCACCTAGCATGTGCACGGGCCTGTTGGAAAGCAACCCGGTTTGAAAGTGTGGGATATCTACAAAAAGTATCCCAGGCCCGCTTTTGAGCCTTCCGTGCTAAGTGGCAAGCAGGATTCCACCACGGACGAGGATATCGTGGAAAACGTGTCGAGGTTTTAGGAATACACTGAGCAGCTGCATGTGTAATACAGTTAGTTACCGCTGCTACACAGTCGTCTATTGATGGCTGATTTACGATGGCAGGATCAAGTTCTGCGAGAGCAGTGAAAGTGGACCAGTCTGCCTGATCCAGCTTCCACCGGGCACGTGGGTAGGGTGGCATCGACCACGCCAGTCTCTCTCAAAAGGATCGGAAAATGATCACTGCCTAGTGGATTACTGTCAACCCTCCATGAAAAATGGGAGAATAATGAAGGGGAGCAAACTGAGAGATCAATAGCGGTAAAGGACTGACTAGGTGCATGAAAGTAAGTGGAAGAACCAGTATTGAAAAGAGAAAGATTGTGATCAGAGAGCATCCGCTCTACAGATTGGCCCTCCCATCAATAATAGCACTTCCCAGAGGGATGATGTCCATTAAAATCCCTAGGATTAGAAATGGAGATGGCAATTGTTCAACGAGAGCATCAAGATCTGATTGATCATATGTCTTTCCAGGGGACAGGTACAGAGAACAAACAGTGATGGTATGACCCAAGGAAACACGGATGGCTACAGCCTCCAAGGGTGTGTTGAGTGACAAAGACAGGGTGGGCACGTGTTGATCAACCAACAGTGCCACCTCTCCATGTACTCGACCATCACACAACCTGTCATTTCTGTACAGAGAAAACTGCCGAATGGAGACAGTATCAGCAGTTTTGAAAAATGTTTCTTGTAAAGAAAGACAAACAGGATGGTAGGAAGCAATCAGCGTTTTGATATCATCCAGATTAGAACGTAAACCTCGACAGTTCCATTGTATCAAGGTGGCCATTTTCAAGAACGGGTAGGCGAAGTGGCTGGAGAACCCTTCGGTTTACGACCACATCTATTTTCTTTACTGTCTTTAGTCGGAGGAGGTCTATCAACTTCCATGGATCCTGCTCTGTGTCGGGTGGGCAGGTTTTTGTTATTGGAAGGGGAATCCAGTGACTGAGGACGCGAACGAATAATTGTTTTGTCTCTTGTGGTGGGAGAAAAAGATGTATCAGAAGAAATGCCTGTATTTGAAACTGAAGGACGTGGATCTTGAGGTTTGTTGGAAGGTATGGGAGGAACAGAGATGGGTGTGGAAGTCTATTCATTAACCTTTTTAACCACGGAAGTCAAAAGGCTTTTCATTTGTTTTGAAAACGATTCTCTTGGAAGCACAGAGAGATCTGTCTGCACTTACACTGTAGTTGTGGAATGAAGTGCAGCAGCATATGTCCGAGATGGAGTTGTGGACAGCAATTTCCGAGCCTCAGGATAACTAATGTTATGTGTCGTTTTCAAACGCTGCACCTCTTTTTCCTCCAACCATTTTGGGCAAGAATGAAAGTAAGAGGGGTGAGAACCATTGCAGTTTACGCAATGTGGGTTCATGTCACAGTCATAGGCATCGTGGTCCTTGCCTCCACAACGAGCACATGTCATGGAACCACGACAGGATGTCTTTGAGTGGCCGAATCTCTGACATTGGAAACATCGAAGAGGGTTTGGTATGTATGGCCGAACCCTGCAAATGAGATAACCTGCCTTGATGGTGGCAGGTGCACGTGGTGAAGTAAATGTTAAAACGAGGGTATTTGTTGGCAGTGTAATTCCATCTTTGCAGTGGAGATGCCTCACTGCAGAAACTCCTTTAGTGGAGAGACCAGCGAGAATCTCTGACTCGGGAACGTTCTTCAAATCCCTTTCAACAATAACTCCTCGTGAAGAATTCAAGGTAGCATGGGGTGTAACCTCAATAGGTATATCCCCAATTGCCTTTGAATTCAAGAGGAGTTCACTGTGTTGGGATGTGGATGTTTCAACCAATATGTCACCAGATCAAGTTTCTTTACTGATTTTGGAGAGCCAGCAAGTCCCTCTAGTCCCTTTTGAATGAAAAAGGGGACATTTGCCCTAAAGGTTTTTCGAAAGAGAATGTAATATAAGAAAATGAGGTGCGTGTGTTACTGATGTTGAAGATTGCTGTTCTGAGTATTCAAGACGTGGTCGCTACCCATTGACTGTTTTTTTACAATTTTATTTAAATTTTTTAGAGGATCCATAGGAAAAAGAAAAAATTTCGGTACCCAGTGACCCCACCCACCATGGAGCCCTACAAGGGGACGCACTACAAAGTCACGCAAGGACAATGCAGCAACGCCAGGGTTTCGTGAGCACTATACCCAAACACCAGCATCAGGCACAATGTCCACAACACCCGCTGAGAACTTCCAACACTGGTACTTGGTTGACTCTAGCCCAAGTGGACCAGCCGATTGACCCAAGGGGGGCCACCCAAAGGCCGCCCGTCTACAGGATTTCAAGGCCAAAATGGTGTGTTAGGGTTGGACCCCTCAACCACCAGGATCCTCTCCTCCCCTTCACGGGTCGCCACGCACGGCAAACCTATAGTTTAATAGTATGTACCTTAATTCTCCATTTAATACTAGAAATAGTGATAGTTGCTTTCAATGCAAGTCAATATAAATACTAGCCTGAGCCACTTAAGGAAATTCCAATCAGATAAATCTACTGTTCAGGGTTACTCTGAGTGTATTCACAACTAAAATTTCAAAATTTAATAAAGAAGTATAATTCTGTTTTTGTTTCAACAATTATTTTAAAACAATGTAAAACTGATATTTTAATATTACATTATCCTTATTTAGTATTTATTTTATGAACAATAAAAAAAAATGTTCAAAGTTGTCATTTCTGTTGTATCTTTAAGTGTCTGAAATGTAAACATCACACTTCTAGAATGAAAACAAAACTTTTACTAGCTCCTAAGTTCATATTTATTTCTATCAATAAAATTTCAAAATTTTGTTTAATTTGACATTTATGTTTCTATGCTTCCATTTTCCTAACTATGAATTTACTAATTTAATTCACGTTTATATCACTGCCCATGGAGGCTTTGAGAAATTTGGTTGTTGGCTTTGAAAAGACTTATTAGTCCGATGTTAAAGTCATCAAAATAGAAGAGATTGTAATTTATAATGCTCTGTGGTCAATGATACAAAAATATCATGCAGAAATTAGTCATACTTTTGAAAAATGTGAAAGATGTTGTCAACTGAAAGGAAGCAATCTTCAAGAGAAGTTAATACATTTCTTAAATTCCTGATCTTTTTTCTGTTAAAGTACATTTGTTTGAAAGCTACAAAAATATTCTTCTAAAAAGTAAACATCAGGTAAGTATATTTAGATTTAATTATGCCATCAGTGTATGCTATCATGCATTATATACTTTTTAAAAGTATTTATTGTATCTATTACATTAAAACAACTTATACACATACTAGAACTTCTTATTTATTGAAAACAAATTACAGCTATTACATATAAATTGATCTTTACAGCAAAACTGTTGGGAAAACAGAGTTCTTACAAAAATAATGGTAAAGTTAATTAATTTTCACTGATAATTATTGTCAGTATTGTTGCATTTTTTTATATTTATAGGAAGCTGATAGATTCAGGCACAAAACTCTCAATATAAAATGAATTAGTGAATATCAAAGAAGATAAAATAAACTAGATATAAAAGATGGGAAATTCTAATAATCAATAAAAAATAAACAGGGAATCATTTTGATTTTTCAAAACAATTCCTAACAAACAAATTTGGGGAATTAACTAATGCAACTTTGAGTTTTTTCATACAGAAACTATACTAGTTAAAGACTGCAGAAAGTTTAATGCAATGAGCTTAGATTCTTTTATTGTGAGAACACACAAGATTAATCAGGTGCATTTAACACCTGCAGTTCTTAAATCATTGTGTTAAAAAACTTTGTTAATTAAGAATGTTAAGAGAAAGTAACTTGTGTAATACAGAGCTACAAGAAATAAAGACTGTCATCTTTGTCACTAATCCTCACTGTTTTGATGATGCTAACTTAGAAATAGAAAACAAAGGTAAATGTTAACATATAATAAAGTATGCAAAAATTTCAAGACAGTTTATAAAACAGCTACATTTTCCACAAAAATCTCTACAGCATACAAAACACATGCTTACAATAAAGTTAAAAGACAAATAACACAACTTTTGAGATAAATTAAAAAAATATCTGCAGAAGAAAGATTAAGAAACTTTTATAAAATGCTTAAGATGATTTCAAGAAGTTTACTAATTACCATTTATTAAATTATGAGGAAGGTTTCTAAGAGTTTTGCTTTACATAACATTTGTAACTAACACACCTTTCAGCAGGTTATTTGATACAAAATGCTGAAAACTTGATAATTAATCAGGTTATAATTTAACAGTGCATATTTAAAGGCAGGTGTGAAGATCCCTTTAAGATAAAGGTTTAAGACAAATCAATATTTTCAAGTATCAATAATGTGATGATGTACTACTTACCCACTTGGTGGAATTAAACACACAGCAGCCATCAGTTTGACAGCATCCACCATTATATTAGGCTGAGAGAAATTAATTGAACGAGCTAATATGGTGAGGGCATCTTTGTGTGTGAAAACCTGCTTCAAACCAGCCTACAAGAAAATGAGATAGTATAGAATAAATAACAAATTTAAGCTGGTAATTTCAAATCATTTAAAAATTCTGGACAAATTCACACTGAAGATTGTATGTTTACTTTTCAGTGTAGTCAATTGTATACAAATATTCTTATGCATATATCATTTTAAAAATATGTAACATTACTACATAAGCAGATATGACAGAAATTTTCATGTTTATATGACAAATTTTAGGAATTTGACCAAAGTTCTTGGTTTGCATTGAGCACAAAATATACATGGTGTCCGAATTTACATAATATGTCCAATTTCCAATAGTCCATAGTTGTAAAAAGTAAATGGTTCACATTAAATTGTAAATATCATGAAAAGGAAAAATCACATTTTTCTAGATTTTCCTTACACTTATAGGAAGCTTCTCACAAATATCAACATCTACAGTTACTAGACTTACTATTAACCTTTTCTTGCTTAAAAGAGTCATTCAGGCTTAAACTGAAAAGCAAAAACTCAAATATTTTCTCCTTGATGCAATTCTTTTTAATTGCTTACACAGTTACCATTCTTAGAAATTGGAAATGCAGCTAAACATTTTGGTGCTTAATCAACAAAAAAATTAATTTTTTTTTATTTTTAAAATTAAATTAGACCTACTTTTTGAACAGTTAATAAAAAAACTATTAGGGTGTCTGAGGCATGGTTAGGCTGTGTATTTCTTTAAAAGATCTGCAAATAAAGCTAGCCAGTAAAGCTAGTAAACGTAATGTTTTGGCTAGATTAATAACAATTTTTCAGACAGTCCAATATTACGTTAATTATTAGCTTCAAACATGATTGACATATTACTGTAAGTAATGATATGAGAAAAGATCTAACTTACTGTGTTGTTCATTATTGCCTTGAGACACTTGATACACTCATGCTGAATTTTTTCATATCTGTTTTCTCTATATTTACAAAAAGAAAAAAATTGACAAACAAACAGTAATAATCAGGATATATTAGACAAAAATTAAAATAGTTTGTAAAATGGTTATCTTGGTTCACTGGGAACTTGATTTTATAACTGGAAGATAGTAAATACTTTGTTTTCAAAATACTTCATTAATTTAATATTTGCATGAGAAACATTTAAAATTGCAGTGAACTATTACAGTGATTTATTCTCATTGATTTAAGTTTTGCATTACTACACTTTTACTTTTAGATGCATATCTTTAATTGAGAAAATTCAATGCATAAAGAAAAATAAAAATAGAAAAAAAATCATTGTCATTGAGTGGTTTTAAAATGTTTCTGCTTGACAATTAATGACACAAAGTTCATAATTTAACTTCATATATTATTTGCCAACTTGTTTTCACTCAATTTTTAAAAGCCAACAGCATACTCACCTGCCATAACATGCATTCAGAATTTGTAACAGTTTATCCAAGCCATTGTTTCCAAACTCCACCACCCAACTGAAAAGTTAAAACAAAAACAAACCAAAATTGTGAAGTTTTACTTACATTTGTCTTCATAATTATACTTCATACATAGAATAACAGTTATTAACCATCAAGACATATTACTGACATGACAAATAACAGCTCTAGGATACCAGCAAATATTCCTAAACAAAAATAAACAGCATTTTATGAAAGCCATAGTTACAGTGCATTATTTAGTTCAGTTATTTAATAAAAAAAAGATTTTTGGAAAAAATCTGTACATTATAGAATCACCTAATTTTTGATGTTATTTGTGTACAATTAGAATGAAATTTATATTCATTTATCTAAATGTCTTAGTAATCATGAGATCTATGATTGTTTATTCAAAGAAAGAAAAACTGTACATTAAAACTTAGAGTGGGAATTACAAGTTTTAACTCTAAAATGACAAAATTTTAAAATTCCAATAAGTTATACATGCAATATAAAATTTACCATAGATGTAATTTCCAGAGATTTTAGCATAAAAGTTTAGTTTTGTAGCTATTCCCATTAATTATATCCTTCAATGTGCATTCTTCCAATATCAATATGAAAGTGACAAAGGACTTAATAAATATAAAATAATTAGAAAATTCTGCTGAAGTTATTCCAATTATAACATTCAAGAAAAGTATTTTTACTTGGCATAAACAAGTATGTTTCCAATCAGTTTGTTACACCATACTATCACTACTAATTTGTAATGACTTTAAATTATTTAAGTTAATACATGTTGGCTTACTTTTGATCAGCAGTTCTTAATAAGAAAGCATACAAATTTTAAATGTGTAGAAATAGAAAATTATGACTACTTTATTATTATTAGATTTCTAAAGTTGTACCTTAATAATAGTTTCTTTATTCAACAGAGTATTACCTGATAGGGTTATTAGTCAGGGCTATTCTCAATGATTCAATGCCACGGAGAAGTTTGTCTAAACTCATCTCAGGGTTACTCAGAAACCTCACATAATTTTCTGGACTATCAAACTGGCTTCTATTGCTACCTTTCTGTTAAAAAATTGTTTACAGAATACATTTCTTAAACATTTTTTTATACGAATTTGGTATGAATTTAAATCAACTTGTTTTTCATAGTTTTTATAGTTTTGTATACTTCACAACTGAATACCATTTAAGAGACAACTTTAATGACAAAAAATACATAAAGTGGTTTTACAGTTTAGAACAGCACTTAAAAATATGCATTCTTATGTAACTCAAATATAAGTTGTATAGTGAGAAAGGATAAGTTGTTCATTTTACAAAAATGTTTTAAAGGGAAGGTAACTTGCATTACTGTATCACTTTGCAATTTTTCCAAAATTCACACACTTAACATCACAGTCACCTAAAATAATCCTTCATTATGTTCTATGAATCATAAAACAATTTAATGGTTTTTCCAATCATGATTTGGATGCTTAAATGTGAAAGAATGGAAAAGATCATGTACAAGAAAGACACCAAAAATATTTATAATGGTTAAAAAAACCTTTGGAGTAAGAGAAAAAAAAAAGAGTAACTAAATAAAGTACATGCACACGTGAATCTATGATATTACAGTATTAAAAGTCCTAAAAATGATACAAAGGTTCCATTTTTATAATATTTCACTTACAGGAGGATTTCCCTTTAGATGCATGGAAAGCATTTCTTTTTTTAACATCATTGGTCGACTACGAAGAGGTTCTTTCTTCTCTTCTGAAAGGTTCATGTCATCCTTTGAAGAAAATGCCAGACAAGTTTAAGATAGTAGCTATACAAACAGGTGATTAACATAAATGTAACATTGAATTAATAGAGCAGAAATTAACTTGTATTACTTCTAATCTTGAAAACAACAAACTTACCATTCTAAAACTTCCATACACCATATATGCATTATGCCAAACCTTTCCAATAATATCTACTACTATAACAAATATTCATACATTTATTCAGTAATTCATGCTGCTGAAGACAAACTTTCTGATTTAAAATTTTTTTTATTGCATTATGAAAATAAGTGTGTGTTTTCTTAAAGCAAAGCCACATCAGGCAATCTGCTGTGTTTGATTCCTCTTGGTGAACACTGCAAATAGTTTGGTTTGGTATAAGAAAATGCACAACTTACTGCTGTCCCACTAGGGGACTGGAAATAAATAACAGTGAAGTTCAGTGGTATGTTAGATTACTCAATATAAAAATAATCAAGTCCACTGGCTTCCAAATGCTTTATTTTATATTTGTATACCTAAACAATTAAAATTTTTACTTTCTGAAGTGAACCTGAAGATTTATATAAATTTATAGTCTCTTATAACAAAGTAAATGAATGAATAATAAATCTTACCGGTTTATCAACAGAAACTTTTGATGGCAAAAAAAAAAATGAAGAAAACACTTATATGAATGTGCTTGTATTTATAAGGAATTAAATGTGTAAATATAAATCTTAAAAAAAATACCTAAGCAAACACAAAATAAACCTCAAATGTGTTCACCAATAAGTGTAGAAAAGTGGGAAAACTGGAAAAAGAGATTGTAAAGAGAAATTTCAACTTTTCAAATTGTATGTTGTGGTTTATATTACAATATGGGTATTATAGTGCACTAATGCCACACCAAAAGATTATACATTTGTATAGTTATATTAAAACATAATTTGTGTATATGTATGACATGTATAATTTTTGATCTGACATTCAAACAGTACTAGATATTGATATTTTATTATATTACTCAAAGCTAAAAAATGTTAACATTCAAGAAATTCATTCATCCTGATACAACAATTAAATGTTCTTTTGTTTAGTGTTTTCTAACCAGCAATACTTAATATTAAAATAATATAATTAATATAACAAACAGATATTTTTGCATTACAATCTCAAGCACAATAATTTTGGATTTTTGTAAGTAGCATTGTCTTTTTCATTATAATTTAAAACAAAATAAAAAGATTGAAATGATAAATTTTGTATGTGGTTATGTTAATTTCTTTCTCAATTATAAATGTAGAATATTTATTGAATAATACAATAAAATTATAATAATTTACAAAATGTTTAAGCTGTATCTTATCACAATGTCACAAATATGTTTAAATATGTCACAGAAACCATTTCTTCAATGTGACTGTACATGCAAAGTGAATATTTCATTATTATTTGTGCATAACAAAATTAACTGTGTCAACACTGTTATAAAGTAGTGTGACAAACTTACAAGGTTCAAGGAAGTGTTATGTTATTGAAAGTCATGATTTACTAATTATCATCAAAATAGTTTTTGTAATTACCACTCACTGAAATTACACCTCTATTATTCATTCAACCATGTTTCAAAAAAAAATTAACAAATGCATCAGTTTTGGCCAAAAATAGCCATTCTCTATCTTAATTTAGAAGAAACCTTACTGATTTTTTCTTTTCAGAAAGTAAAATGTAAACAATAAAAGGCATAAGGTTTATCAGATATTACAGGTTTCTCTACATGTACAACTATCTCAAATACAAATTCATGTAATTAATGTTCAACAAAACAGATGATATAAATAAACTGCTTGAATAAATCCAAAGTATATCTTCAGTTAGTTATCACCAAACACTTTTTTCAAAACAATTTTGCCAAGTAAGTAACACGGGTTTATCTTTTGTGAATGAAAATTACAATATTCATTAGAAGTCCCACTAGTAGACATAGGTGATTAACATACTTACAAGCAAAAGTGTCCAGATATTAATGTATAATCATCCCACTTTGAGTCTATGTACACAGCCCACATTGTTAGTTCCAGTTTTCATTGAAGTAGTGTTTTTTGTGTAAAGATGGCAACAACTTGATTAGTGTCACATAAAATAAACTGTTAATAGAAATTGATTAAACTGCTTAATGCCAAAAAAATAACCAACTAACAGACCAATCCAAATAATCAAAATATTGCCATTATAATTTCTTATTATTTTTTAATATTTCAAAGTTGTTAAGCTCAATTAGTGTCATAAGTCATAAAAACAATCAAACAAATGAAATTGGCATTCAAGATTACTAATATTTTTGGTCATTCTACTTATTCAACCCTTGTGTAAATAACCAGTCAGTTGAATATAATAGATTAATAAATCATATCAAATTCCAATAAATCTCCAGCTTTACTTTCAGGTAACTAGCATCATTTGGCAATAACATGCAAAGAATGTAATGAATTTTACCTGTTAGAAGGTATTTGTTTAAAAATATAAACCCATTATTTCCCACACAAGATTGGAATGAAAGACTATTTGGCTTGTAATATATATATAAAAATCACTCATCATAGCAGCTTTATTTTTATTTCGTTATTATTAGAAACATGATGTTGACTGCAGTACAAAACTCCTATTAAAATAATAATCTTTGAAACATTTGTGATTGAATTTTATGCTTATAATTAAACTTCTTTCTTTGAAAGATTCATAGTACAAATGATCAGTTTTGCAGATAAAACAGATACTTTTGAATAAAGAAAAACAATGGAGGTGTTAAACAAGAAGTTATTTGTGGAATCAGAACAGTTTCTAAATTTATCGACTGGGAAGCATGTTGTACGAAAATTAGAACTAGATGAAGGGAGCTATACTGTTAAAACATAAATGTAAAATTTCCTGAAGTTTTAACATCTGATACAAAAAAAGCAAAGCAATATATTTTATAATGTGGGAAATATCTTAAGTTAAAAAAAAAGAGAAAGGTTTAATTTGTACAGCTAATAAATTAATATTGATAAAAGAATAAGTTAAAAATTGTTTTTTTTTTCAAACTTCTGGCCCAAAAAATTAGATTTTGTATGGTATTTGAATTGGTAAAATGTTTTCCAGAAAAAGTTGTTTATCTGGTGGATTTTGTTTGTTTTTTGTATGTTTTGGAATTTCACACAAAGCTACTCGAGGGCTATCTGTGCTAGCCATCTCTAATTTAGCAGTGTAAGACTAGAGGGAAGGCAGCTGGTCATCACCACCCACCGCCAACTCTTGGGCTACTCTTGTACCAACGAATAGTGGGATTGACCGTCACATTATAACGCCCCCACGGCTGGGAGGGCAAGCATGTTTAGCTCGACGAGGGTGCGAACCTGCGACCCTCGGATTACGAGTCGCACGCCTTACGCGCTCGGCCATGCCAGGCCTTATCTGGTGGAGGTGACAACCTTAGGTTTCAGGACTGAAGTGGAGCCAGTTTGTGTAGTTATCATGGTTGTTTGTATGAAAACTAAGATAGTTATTGTCATGTTGTTGATGCGAGTTTTTTTTCTTAATGGCAGGGAGCCTACAGCCACTTTCTAATAGCCTTTATAAGTATAAAGCTCCTTTCTTACATGTAGTGCACCATGAAGGTTATAATTTTGTACGTGTTTTTTTTACTGTTATAGAGGGAGTTCAATAGTAAAATAGAAGTATATATTACAAGAGTGAAATTCATACTTTGTTGATACTTTATGAAATTATAAAAGCTTAAAAACAGTTCATGGTTGTGTTTTCAGATATCAAAGATACCATCAGTGCACCTAAAATAAAATGAAGGAGTAAGACATAACTGCACCATCTAATGTAAAGAATTCTAAATGCATTGTTAAATATAGACACCTTGACAAATGTATCACACCATACTATCAATGCATGAGGATAAAGTACAAAAAAGTATTTAGCAGCTATGGTGTTTTAGGAGAATGGATACTGAAACTCTTAAGAAATGATGATTTAACATATCATACCTACATGGTTTACTACACTTACCAACATCTTTTCAAATTCATTATTTATCTCTTCGTCTGTTAATGTGACCAACATGTGCTCAGCAGCATCCAAATGATCACTAAAATCTTCAGACTGGGGTCGAGGAGTAACAGATTGAGGATATTTTCCCCTTTCTTTTTTTGACTTTCCCAAACCTCCAAACATATCTCTCTAGGATGACAGAGCAAGTATGTATTAGTGAAGTGAACACTTAAACTGTTTAGAAGTTACCTTCAAGAGCTTCTGAAGATGAAAATATTTGTTTCAGAAAAAATAGCATAAATAAATAATCAAACAGTTTATTTTTGTAGTTACATTTTCATTACAGTTATGATGTAATAATCTATTTATAATTACGTAGCACTGATTTGCTGAAACAAGTCCATAACAATTACTAAAAACATATAAATTTGGAACGTAACCTTCGTACATTTCCCAAATCTAAACAAATAAGAAAAGTTTAGCTTATATTTTAAAGATTTTCCTGTTCTTAAATTTTAGAGTGACATTTAATAAGGAAAAATTAATAATAATAATAAGGAAAGTGCAAAACAAGTTAAAAATATAATGCATCTGGCCAAAAGCTTCAACCTCTTCATATACTGTACCTGAAAAATATTTAGTAAAACAAAGAAGTTTTTACTTGAGAATTCAAGAGAGCATAGTTATACATACTAATTTTAGGAATTGTAAATGTATAAAGTTATTCTTTTTACAGTTCTAAATACACCAAAATATCATTAAAAGTTTAGAAAAATTTCTTCATGAATTTCACACAAAGCTACGAGAGTTATCTGCACTAATGGTCTAATTTGAAGTGAAAGTGAATTACACATTATTTCTTTTAAAATGTTAAATGTTTTATAACACGTTTTTACTATTTTAATTGAAAAGTACAAAGAAATTATAAAACTTTTTATAATTTTGATGCATCAGATATGGCAAGAAATAACCATATTTTATCTTAATTTAGAAGAAATATCAACAAATATGATGAATAATACAGTAAAGTAGAACAAAATTGTCATTAAAGGGCATCTATCTAAATTGAAATACACTCACAAAATTTCCCCCCTTCTTGTCTCTTTCACGATTTGCCATGTTGAGTTTTTAGCAAAAGCAATACCTTAAGTACCAAATCATCTTCTAAAAGTCAGGAACAACTACAAATAAAGATCAATAATAATGCATGTATTCTGGCATTTGCATTCACAGATTTAACAACACAGACAAGGAAAAAGTATTGGTGATGCTCGTTTTTTATTCAAAATCAAAATACTTTCACATAAATTATATATTCACGTACTTAATTATATAAATTATTTCTAAAAACACTGATAGTTGTATGAAATTAAAGAGAAATACTACTGAGCAGTTTATGTACATCACTAAACTTATCAAATTGTGTGAATAAAAACTGTTAAGGTGCAAACTAGATTAAGTTGAAAAGTCACGATAAGGGTTAGGATTAATTCACACAATAAAATTCAATAATTGTTCCAAGCGTTATATTCATGAATAACAGAGATAAAGTAAAAAAAACATAGCAGTAATTAAGTTACTTATATGCACATAACATAAGCATAACAAAAGACCATTCAATCCAACAAGGCAATCTGTGAGTGAACTCAGAAATTTCAAATTATTCATACATTTATAAATCATTTAAGCATCCACAAATATAAAAATTCTGAAAGTGTGGGTAATATATACACAACTGAATATTTCAAAAATGTGATTTTTCTAAAACTCGAGTATTAACGTATAGCTGCATCACAGTTTTCACCCACAGACATTAGTAAAGCAATATAGAAATGTTAAAATTCAAAACAGTTTCTACTTAAAATGCCATCTTTGAAAATACAACAATTTACAAAATTGAATAACAAGTGTTGCTTTTAATAATGAGGTGATTATAGTATAAAAACTTTTACATAAAAGGAGGGCTCACTGCATTTTCTCTTCTCTACTGCTTGTAGATATTTAGGTTTCTATTATGTGTATCAAAAGATAATATTGGAAAACAAAGAAAATATATTTAGTTAAAACTTTTTTTTATAATTAATTTCATGACCAAAGCTGAGTGTAGTAGAAACAGATAAACAATTTAAAAACCCCAATAGAAATATGAAAAACTGGATATAATGTTATTTAAATCGTTGACAATATAGCTGTTTATAAATTGGCAAACAAAAGTTGCATTTAGATTAAAAACAAATTAAGAGATTTAGAAAGCCTTTACAGAAGGGCTTAAGTGTAACAAAGTCAATGCTTTAATGAATCTTTCAACTCCTAAGAGTGCAAATTGGAAAACTTTATAAGGAAAATGGGAAAGGGTTACTTTTGAGTTCAAGTAACGTGATGGCATTAAAACACCTGATAAAACATTACATGCATACTTCATATGTTAGTGTACATTTGTCCTTTAAGTATCAGTGTGCCCAAAAGTGACCACAAATAAAAAGTGGCAATTATGGCATAATGTAAAGAGTGCCCATAAAGTATGGAGACCTAATTTTTTTTTCCCTATAGGTACAAATCTAAAAAGGTAAAAGTGGCATTGAAGAAACAAGAAAAAGCAGAGTTGATACTGTTTTGTTTATGAGAAGAAAAGTCTTAATGAAGGATAACGGATCACTTTAACAAAACTCATCAAGATCTCCAGAACTCAGCACTATGAATTTATTTTTCTGGACTTACATAAAATATGAAGTTTATAATAAGAAAATGAGGAATACAGAGCATATTACTGAATGCATACATAGAGTTTGTTGTATTGGATGATAATGTTGCTTTTTTGATACATATTCATGTAAACTGTTGGAAACACCTTCAAAAATGTATTGCCACACCAGGAGGATACACTGAACAATTATAGTCCCAATCCACTTTTTTGTTTAATTGCTCTATCTCTAGACATTATAGATACCCTGTGTGTGCGTGTGCATATATATACACACACATACACATATATGCTCATACAATTCTAATGTGTGAAGGATTTATAGTTCATTATAATTGCACAAGCTAAACTGCACAATACTAACATTTATACAAAAGTATATATGGTATGTGTCACTTTAAATTGTGTGGCCATTGCACCCACCATTACTGAAGTTGTTCCATCTATCAGATATAATCAAAACAACATATGCAAAACTAGAAAACATGTTAAAGATTCAGTAAGAGGTTAGAATCTCGATAATAAGAACCCTCAAACATTCTAGAGCCCACACATCATCTATAGCCAGTTATGGATATGATACTTACCCCGTGAAAAATATAACAAATCCGATATCATCAACCACCTTCAATTTCTAATACATTGATATATACCCACAATTGATTTCTATTAAAGAACATCATCCAGCCTCCACTTTTGCTTAATTATGAGATACTAATACATAACAAATTAGGAAATATATACCCCTCTTGCATCATTGAAACAGTTAGTGATACAGGTTTCTACCTTCTTTTGTCTATTAAAACTGCATATATAAAGAAGTAACCAATATAACTCTGGAAATTAGTTTTATTTATACATATTATAATTCTAGTTATATAATAACTGATGTTATAAACTTGCTGGAACCCCTACTTCCTCCAGTCTAACAGTTGTACAGTCTAACATTCAACAGATCTGTGTAAACTGGCAGGTTTGCTTTGGATACAATTTCACTTTAAAATATCATTTATAGTTTTCTATAAGTGGGGTGATCTCACTCTGCCTTCTTACAACTTTGCTGGTGCAATCATGTATTTGTTGGTATGTAATTATATAATAAACACATGCATGCACACACATACACACATTACAAAAACTATTCTGCACAAAAAGTCCCAAAAGTATTGATTTTATGCAATCAAACCATTTATATTAAAATTTGCCAAAAAAAAAGGCTTAGTACCTGAATATTCCTAAGTTCTATTCATCTGAAAAACCTATATACAGAAATGATGACAGAGGTCTGTAAAAGGACAGTTTTGTCTACAAGTAATGACCAAAATACAACTGTTAACTATGAAGTTGTTTTACTTGTTAATGAAACTGCCTGAGGGTATACTGAAAAAAACACTTCTATCATCACATCCTTAGTGTTAATGTTTTTAGAATTGTATGCAAGTCTACGTGAACAATTTTGCTTAAGTTGAAGAATTTTTACAACTATATTTTTTGTATGTAAGTGCCACCTTTAAACAACTTCAGCCTTCAGTAGATTTATAATAATGAAATTTGATAAACATTAAAATTGTTATTTACAGATGTTGTGGCTGTTTTGTAAAAAATAAAAATGCAAAAGTGTCAAGATTATCTGTTAAAGTGTTGAAACCTATTACGAAAAAAGTAACCACTGAACAAATCAACAGTAATCTTGTGCATATACCATGTATCAGCAAATCTCATTGTAACTTATTTTGACTACTAACATATACTAACTATGCATTTCCAAAGTGAAGTTATAGCACTCACCAAATCAATGACGGCCGAGTCCATTCAAGGGTAAATTATATTGGTTCTTAGTCCATATCAATCAGCAAAGTGACAATGCAGCAGTTACTCAACACATATTGTAAAATTACGCTGAAAGTAACTGTGATTAAATACATTCATAGAAAATTTTTGTGGTGAATAATGGATTTATGAATCCATTGGTTTTCATCACAAGTTGTATGTGATAACCAAGTACTATTCTTTTTTAGCAAGAAAGGTATAAGTGGCATATATTTATTTAATTTTTCTTTGTTATTTGTGGTTTATTCCACCTCAAATACTAGATGTTACATTATGCAAGATATAACAGCTAAGCAGCCATTAACTTTTGAATGAAATTAATTCAACTAAAATGTGACAAGTTAAGGTTTGATTGATTGAATAATAGAGCAAGCAAAAATGGCAATGAATATACTGCAAAAATAAATAAACAACTGGCATCTATCCATATTTTAAAATAAGCAATTATGAATGGATATTTGGATAGAAATGTAAAATATTATGAACACATTTTATGTTTTAAATAAGTTTTAACACCCACATCTATATTCTCTTCTGTCGTTGCCATCATATACCAACTAAATCACATTAATAATACTGATATTGGAATTAAGGTTCAATTACAAAGTTCACTGAAGGACCATTTTTATAAAAAATTACTGTTGATGAAGAAGTAACGAAGTTAAACAAATGTATGCATTAAAAATATAAGTATATCAGTTCTACATCATGACATTAGATCTGGGTTTCAGGTTGTCTGTTATTCCTATAACCTGTAGGTTTGAAGCATACCTATGGATATGAAGTCTCAATAGATCATTTAACTTCAGAATCTTAATACACAGATTTTAGAATAATTTCTATTTTACATCCAATTACTTGTACGAAATATCCATAACTTAGGAAATGTACTGGACATCTTCCTCTTCTTATTAAATAAATACTATTTTACATTTTCTTAGCGACTTTTAATATTTTATGCTTTAGTTAGAATTAAGAGAGATTTTAACTTTAAAATTACAGAGCAATCAACGCCAATACATAATATTATTACTATTAATAATTATTAATAAAGTACTAAGCATTATATTATTTACGGAATTGACAAGTATGAGTAATTTGAATTGATATAAAAATATGAGAGCCAAAACTTAACTTACTTATCACTTACTTGATAAGCACAATATGAAATTCCCAAAACTTTACGGTGGTCCACTCTAGGAAAGTGGCTAGTGATATTTGAGTACTTGTACAATTATAATAATACAGTACTTTTGCTTGTTAGGATGTTAAGCCTAATTCCGAGGGTGCGACTACAAGCTATTTATTGTACAATAACCTGATTAAAAAAAACAACAAAAAACCCAGCAAAACAACATATATTAGGATCTAACCTTTTCACCAAATAAAATATTAATTTTATCGTAACAGGCAACAACTATACAGAGCTTTCTAAACTAATTTAAAATTATACTGAATACATACATAACAACTAATTTATAATCGTTTCAAATATTTATGTTACATCCTCAAAACTTTAGTACACAACACTTAGCTTACCGTAAAATATTAATCGCTCCACCCATATCCAATGTACAACTGGCTAAGTGCAAGCACCCTCTATTTATTTTAACTAAAATCAAATATAAACAATAAGTTCACTCAACAGAAATGTATACTGAATGATCATTAATGTAAATTTGTTTTGGCAAACTATAATATGAAATACTCGTACTTATTATCTCTTAGTTTACATATTTCTTCTGAATACCTTTGTTAATGTAATTCTTATCACTTGTATCGTACTTACATTTTTTTTGTACATTTATCAACATTATTATATTTTAGAGACTGTTGATGATATATCATTTTGTTATTTGTGCTTAGGGCAAATTCCCATTGGGCTATCTGCTGTGTCCACCGACAGTGATCGAACCCCGGATTTTAGCGTTGTAAGTTCGTAGCATGTCGCTGTCCTACAGTGGGTCTTAAAGCTTAGGACTTTAGTTATTTCTCAAGGTCAATTATGTTTTATCTACATACCTTTGTTATATTTACAAGCTTGTCAAAGGTCTTTCCGTTCGTAAAAAAATGAAATTACGGCATCTTATCTGTATAAGTTAGTTTTCTCGTGTTTCGAACTAGGTAGGCAAAACAATACGAATAAGGATAAAATAAAATAGATAAAAGTAATAAGAAGAGTACAGAATATTAGTTGTTGAACATTATAACTAGAAAAAAAGAGTAATTAATTTTTTATTTTAAATGTTCTGCTGATCTTTTTAAAATGCTTCCCTCACAGCGGCATAGCGGTATGTCTGCAGACTTACACTGCTGAAAACCGGGTTTCGATACTCGTGTTGGGCAGAGCACAGATAGCCTATTGTGTAGCTTTGTGCTTAATTCAAAACAACTTTTTACTATGTGATACATTTTTCATGTACAGACATTTTACTGTACAAGAATGCTCATAACAGATGTACAAATACATTTAACTCATAACATTAAAATGTAAGAACATAGATATAAAAATGAATAACAACAATAGAACAGGAAAACATCTGGAAATATTTTAAATGCAAGACAGCTCAAATGAGTGAGAGTGGCGTATTGGCTTTGCACTTTGGACTTATGGTTAGATGGTTTCTAGTTCGAGGCTGGCTCTCTTCATAATGTTGTGTCAGTTAGCCAAGCATCTTGTCTAAATTATTTCAATTTACCCAGCTATAGGTTAACCTGCGATATACTGAAATCTCAGCTGGGGATAACATGTTACAATTGCCACTTAAACTGAAGCACCAGGCCCTATGAAATATTTTGATATGGTAGGGAATTAACTTTAACTAAAGACAACTCAAATATATGGTATTATTTGATAAAATCTAAGAAACATTTTTGATTATACAAGTATAGCACAGTTTACACAAGTAGAAACTGTTGGAAACAAGGCAAGTTATTATAATGACGGACAAACTGACCCAATGTTAGGCAGCATAATTTAAGAAAGTGGTCCAAATATTTATTGGGTGTAACTTTAAATGTTGGAGGAGAAATCTTCTTAGCCTTTTTATCTACGTTTTGTGGATATGGCAGAATGATGAGTAAATACGAAAGATTCATTCATAGGTTCTGCACGGCCCCAGGTTTTTCTTTGACCCACTTTCACATAAGTAACACATCTTCTATCATACAGAAGTTTACAACTGTCTCGTGGATCACTATATTTATTAGCTGATGCCCACTGTTTCTCCTGCTGGCAAAACAGCTTGATCTGCCAGACATTGACCATCAGTAACAATTCAAGTCTCTTTTGGATAGTCTTGAGTGACATGAATCCGAGTTGGAGCTGAGATAACTTGATTAATAAATTCCTGGCAGTTGTAAGCTTACCACAGATAGGAAATGTGCTCCCAGTATAACGATAAGTCATGAACAAGTTCACAATTGCATCACGAGTAACTAACGTTACCAGTTGTTGCCCACTATCTCACCTACTGGTAATAAAGTTCAAGTTGGTGATCTTCATTCCCCAGCACCGCCTTCAGTCACTTTTGGCTAGCTTTTGGTGGCACTGACCAGAGTCGGTTTGAGGTGGTTTGGTCGGTAAATGCTATGGCAAGAGGAGTGCTGGGAATATGGCTATAGTGAAAAAGAAACCTTGGATCGTGTAGAGTCCATGGACTATTTTATCATGGCAACTCATCATTCTGATTCCACGGAGCAGCGACCTAACACTTGTCCAAATGTAAAGGCTCTGAGTAATCCTATAACATTGTAAATCAGGCGTTTTGTATGTCTCAGTTTTAGGTTGTTTGAGACTTTGCAGTAAATGGGATCCCCTTCCTTTGTGTGTAAAGCAGAGAAAATTTATACTCTAACATTTAAGAATAGTTCCAAGAAAGGTACAAACCACTTTCTTGGATACTTCATACAGTCATATGAATGTCTGATACTAAATCTGTATAGTTCAGTGTCTGACTTTATCACGTGTTTTGATGAGGAGGAAAATAAGAGTAGTATTTGTCTGCCTGCTCAATAGAAGTGAGAGAAAGGAATGCCAATGGCAGAGTACAACCAGTTGTCTTTATATTAACCTGTCATTCTTTCACAAATATTCTTTTTTCTTTGCACGAAATATGCTGTACTTACATAATCCAAAATGGGTTATAATTCTGGCAAAAAACAACAACAACAACAACAAAACAAAGACAATTGCCCACTTTATCCAGTGCCCATGTAAAGAACGAAACTAAAAATACTGTTCTTTATCAGGAATATCGAAATGTTCGTTACTGCAAGATTTATTTTGGTCATAACTAGTAGTAAAAGGAAAGAGATTGAAAATGTCTGCCCTTAATGGCATGGTGCTTACTATTTCGAGTTGTCCATTGATCAAGGTTCTACTGTAGTTACCGCTAAAAGTAAAGGCACTAAGTGTGAGTACAAGTTCGGTTAAACGTAGAAGTGTGTATGTGTTGGAGAGCATAGTGTGGGTCTTTTTTTCTAAAAAATTTTTTAAATGCAAATAAACTCTCATTAAGTGGGATATATATGTACAATGATTTTATATCTATGATGAAGATATAGTGTTCCTCTCCAGTTAAATGTGTGTTATTAATTAAAGTGATGGAATGAGTGGTATCATTTGCGTGTGATCGAACACGAGAACATTTAAATCATATTAAACTTCATTAAAAGGATACACTTATAGGCAAACATTACACCACCAATAACTATACAGCTGAAGATTTTTCGATTCTTGGACATATTAGCATTCCGACAGACATTAACAAAAGAGTACGACCGGAAAGTAGATGAATATAAAATCACTATAATCAACTGGTTTAAATGAACGCTTTTCTTTCCTATAAATCTTAATTTTTCTATTCTTTGTTTAAATTTTAATTGCAATATGTTTATTTTCCATTATTTGTAATATTTATGTAAAAGATGTAATTTTGTAAAGAAATTTCACGCTCAACATTCCAACATTCCGCACGCTATTTCTTTTAATTCTGCGCTTGCGGCTTCGTTCTAAGCCGTGTTTTGTTTGTTTGTTTTTGAAGTTCGCGCAAAGCTACACGAGGGCTATCTGCGCTAGCCGTCCCTAATTTAGCAGTGTAAGACGAGAAGAAATGCAGCTAGTCATCACCACCCACAGCCAACTCTTGGGCTACCGTTTTACCAACGAACAGTGGGATTGACCGTCACTTTTATAACGCCCTCATGGCTGACAGGGCGAGCATGTGTGGTGTAACGGGGATTCGAACCCTCGACCCTCAGATTACGAGTCGAACGCCTTAATCCACCTGGCCATGCCAGGCCTCTAAGCTGTGCTATGTGATAAAGAGTGCTAGTTCGAAACGTCATTCTTCTTGATATAAAAATACAAAAAAAAACTTAGCGATTGTTCAACTTATTCTTTAATTTCATATTTTGGCAAATAGTATAATATTTGAGTTGCCATAAGTTGGATATAGTTCACACTTTTTTTCTGCCTTGTTAAAAAATAATCTTTAGCTTTGTACCAACTTTTAAGGGTTACCAGTTACATTTTAAAAATATAAGTACATGAAAAATATATCACACAATAAAAACAATCAGCGGAACATATCTATATTCGAAACATGACTACTTCTATCTAGTTTTAATGTTTAATTACTGAATTAATTAATCTCCTATACAGTTTCGTCCAAAATGCTTGTACTCTGTGCTATATTGATGTTATTGTCTACATGCATGGAGTAGTTATTGAGTAAATGCCTAAGTAATAACAGAAAAGGTAGTGTATGATTGGAAAAACATGTGTACAAGTTGTTATTCTGGTATGAAAAAGTTGTTTTGAGCATTTGTTCATCAACACACACAAATACACACCTGTTTTTTGTAAAAGGATGTGCTTTTGATATAAAACAGATCCGCATTTTGTTGAGATAATTTTTGTTGGATATTTGGTGTAGAGATATACCTTGTCACGTGCCAGAAGCTACAGGGCGTCAAATTGTACGAGTGCCTCTAAATGTTATGAAGCAAACGGATTTTGTCAGAAAAGTAGTGTACCCTCAGTGCTCTGTATTCAGAATCATGAAACGTCTTTGGACTATAGGAAAAGTTGTCTCAGGAAAATCTACTGGTAGACATCGCAAAACTACTGTTTTGATCAGATTAACACTTCAAGGTCGAAAGACGTTTATCCCACCTTATAACGGAAATGAAATGAACAACACATTTATTCTAGGGTATCCAGAAGAATAGTAACTAACATGAGGCTATTTTACAAGAAGCGCTATCTGCAAACTAACATTAACCATAATTTGCTACCGTCATCGTGTTACCCGGGCAAGACACACGTCAACTTATAGTTAGGACACTGGCGACATGTCATATTTTCAGATGAGTCCTGTTTTCGGCTTGTAAAATCTGATTGTAAGATTCGTGTTTGTCGTTTGCCTGGAGGACAGACGAAGGAAGATTTTCTTTTTCACAAGGAATGCGTGAAAAGTGGTGCCGTACATGTTTGGACAGCTATTCATCATGGTAGAAACACTACTATTCATATCTTTCAGGTAGAATTCAACGGCACGTCCAACAGGTATCATAGGTGGCATTTCTGGCATATTCTAGGATAAGGTTTGACAATAGCTTTGTCTTCCATAATGACAATGTCACTACCTAAAGTGCGCTTATCGTACATAATTATCTCGACAAGGAGGATGTTATAAGATTGCCATGTCCAGCAAAGTCACCAGATTGTAATCCCACTCAGAAATGTTGAGCAGAAGTGAGCCGGAAAATTGCTTACCAGATCATTAAAAGGGAATTAACTGGTTCTTCGCTGATAACACGTGAGTTTTTTCACCGCTGAAATGACTTAATTTCTTCATAAAAATACCAATGTCTAATGTTAACCCGCTGAAGTTAAACGGTTTGCAGTGTTTGAAATCTATAAACTTCCCTGATTAATAAGCGGTTATCACAGTTATAGCTTCTGAGATTTATAGTACTTCAGCTGTAGCAAACCAACAATATGTACTTGTCGCGATGGTTTATTTTATAAGCTAGAAAGGAGAGATTTTAGAATTTCAGCTCAGACAATACTGGCAATACATTAGTGCTTTCGTAAAATATATATTACTGATTCTTGCACTCGAGAATCTTCTACAAATTTAGTGAATAGGTGGAAATTTCTCAATAAACATTTAACAGTACAAGTTACATATATTTCTGCATATATATTTAACTGAAACAAACATCAATATTAAAATAAATATTTAATAGTAAATCAGTTACGTGAGTTACGGCACATTCTAGTAACAAATTGAAATGAAATCACGATGCATTACATCATCAACAGCATGCCACGTCAATTTGTGAAGGCTATTATAGTTCCAGGAGAGCCAACCAAGTACCGAATGTTTAATATGAACTTATATAAAGCTAAAGACGCTATTTATACTAATTTTATGCGATATTTTGTCATTATTTAAATGTTCGTAAGGTTTTGTTGTGATTGGTAAAATGCTGAATTACACATCTTTCTTTACGTGCCTGATAAAATTGTTTTCTGTTCTAACAAATCGTTTATGATGTTCAAAGGACCTGTTTCATTATACAATTTACATCTATAGATGTCTAATACAACATGCATTTCTCGATTTGGCTCTGCTAAGTGTATTTGTATTGCATCTTAATAATAACGACCCTACTTGTTACAAAATACGCAAACATTTTGGCCAAGACTGCATGTTACATTTTTATTACTTTGTTTTATTTAGTCTTCATTCGTATTGTGTTTGCTTAGATAGAATTTCTTTGAAAATATGCACTTCTTCCTAGAGTCTGTTTAAGAATACATTAATTTAAGAGTATCTGCTGGCTACTTCAGGGACGTGCATAAAGGGCAACTAGGGACACGAGCTCCTCTAATAACTCTATGCATACGGACTCTGTCACTTTGAATAGTTCAATACTGTTTACTTCACTGCATATGATTTATGTTGGCATAAAAAGATATTCCTTCTATCAGACAAAATCCAAACGCTGATGTTACACTTGTTAGCCATCATGGAAACTAAATAAGAGCAGGAAACTGAGTGTTTATACCTACAACGTCTCAACTTTGACTGTCTTTTATTGTCTATAGCCAGTTGTGAAAAGAAGGCAGTTGCCCTTAAGTTTCTTAAAGCAGAAATGAAACCATCCTGACATTTCTATTAATTAAACTCTCAACCTTCACCCTCACAAAACTATATTTGTAGAATTATAAACCCTACTTTAAAAATGTTTACATATAGTTGTTATTCACACCCCCTCCCTAATATTTGTATGTTTAACGTGCTTTCTTTATCCCATACCACTAACAGAGGTAAAACTTAAATGTTTGTGTACAGCTATGGTGCACTGATTCCTATACAGAATAGTTTTTATATAGTGTAATTCCGTGGCATGCTGCAATTGTCTTATCAGTGAGTACAATAGGAGCTTTGAACATAGAGAGAGAAAATTGCATTTGCTTAGATTTCCTGATTTTGTTGAATGTAGTTAGAATGAATTGTTTTCTAAAGGTTTGAGTTATTGCTTATACAGTAGTACTGTAATGTACAAGAATAACAAATTTTATAAATTAGGTGCCTTAATTTCAATTCTACGAACAGGAAGACCTTTGATAGATGGAGTACCTTCTTACCGTAGAAAATGACCAAAATATATGAATAAAACGAAGCAGGTCATTAGAAATATTTAAATGACATGAACGTTAAAGCACTAAATATTTCATTAACAATGGTATAAAATGTACAAATTACAAGATAATTGTAAAAACTGTCCAAAAATAAAGTACATTTCAACCGATGAGAATGACATATTAGTAAAATTATTTGAAAGTGTTATGCATAAAAATAACAATTGAAAGTTTCTATAGTTCTGTTTCACTTACATCAAAACTACATTAATATTATAGACGTACACAGCTGGCCAAAATCTTAAGGCCAATGAACATAAAGAAAAAATATACATTTTGCGTTGTTAGACTCAACCACTTATTTGAGTAGAGCTTCGAAAGATGAAAATAAGAAAAGGGGGAAAAACCTTTTTAGCATTTAATAGGGAAAATGTGAACACAGTGAAATTAGCCTAAATGCTAGCTGGTCAAAAGTTTAAGCCCATACCAAAAAGAAGTCCTAAACAGGGTAGGAAATGCCCAACAAGAGGTCTCAGTAGTGAGTTGCACGGCTGTCATTGCGAATAACTTCAAACATTCGCTTTGACATGGTCGATATAAGCGTTTGCAGAAGGCTGGCTGGAATGTTATTCTAAATGGTGAAAATGGCTTCACGAAGATCATGCAATGTTTGGAATTGACGTCCATTTTTATAGACTTCCCTTGCCATCCACTCCCAAACATATTCAATGGGGTTCAATTCGGACGAACACGCTGGATGGTCCAAAAGAATCACCTAATTCGCCACGAAAAATTCCTTTGTCCTGCGGATATTATGGATTGCAGCTTTGTCCTGCTGAAAGATCCAGTCATTTCTACACATGCGAGGGCCTTCAGTCAATAACGATACTCTCACCAACATGCCAATGTAGCCAGCTGCTGTTTGACGCTCCTGTATAACCTGAAGCTACATTGTCCCATGGAAGAAGAAAGCACCCCAGATCATGAGGGAACCTCCCTCACTGTGTCGTGTAAAAAATGTCTCTGGTGGGATATCCTTTTCGTGCCAGTAACGTTGGAAGCCATCCGGACCATCTAGGTTAAATTTTTTCTCATCAGAGAACAAAACCTTCTTCCACTTTTTTACGTCTCATGTGTGATACTTCTCAGCAAAGTTTAACCGAGCTGTTTCGTGGTGTGGAAGGAGGTGTGGTCTTTGCAGACGTTTACGGTTTTTAAAGCCTTTCTTTCGTAGATGCCGTTTCATTGTTCTTCAGCCGCATTCTGCGTCCGTAAGGGCCTTAATCTGGTTCGACGATTGGCTGGTGTCTTGTCGAACAACCCGTCGAATCCTCCTGCTTAACGCCGGCGAAATTTTCTTGGGCCGACCACTTGAAATTCTCATTGCGTATTTCTCAGGGTCTTTTAAGAAATTTGCAACAGCAGTTTTACTACGCCCAATCTTACCAGCAATGGCACGTTGAGAGAGACCTTGTTTTTGCAGCTCGATAATTCTGCCACGTTCAAACTCTGTCAATTTTTTAGCCTTTGCCATGTTTTTACCCGATGTAACACAGGAGATGTCAGTGGGAGATGTTGACAACGCTAATGCTTGAACACAAATGGCTAGATTTTGTTACGTGTTTACCGATTAACTCTTCGTTTCAGAACGGTCTTAAACTTTTCAACAGCTAGTATTTAGGCTAATTTCATACTGTCCACATTTTCGCTATTAAATGTTAAAAAAGGTTTTTATTTTTATTTTCCCTTTTTCTATTTTCATCTTTCGAAGCTCAACTCAAATAAGTGGTTGAGTCTAACAACGCAAAATGTATATTTTTTCTTTATGTTCATTGGCCTTAAGATTTTGGCCAGCAGTGTATATATTGTATTGTATATGTATATATAACCTTTATTCTTAATTTTAGTTATGAAAAAAATAGGGTGTTTGAACTTAATCACTTGTAACTTGGATATGAATGGGTATTTGTTAATGTGTAATCATACCGACTATTATCTGAAGGTGGATGTCGATTTTCAATATTTGTTTACTTGGAATTAAGCACAAATCTGCACAATGGGATATTTGTGCTCTGCTCAAGTATGAAAACTAGGTTTTTGGCGTTGTAGATCCGAAGATATTGCTGTGCTACTGGGGTAAAGAAACTTTTTCGGTACTACTTTTCACAAAACTAAGACACAAAAATTCAATCGCATCATATCAAGGACTTGACACGCGTGTACTTGAGAGGAATTTCGTGGTTCCAGTTTCTTCTACCATCTTTTTTTTTTTTAATTAAGAAGCCATTGATTTTAAGGTATAATAGTTTGAAGTTTGTGAACTTTGAATTGTTATCCTTTTTAAAGTTCAAATTCCTGTTTATTATCTAGTTAACAACACTAAAAGATATGGGAAGACTCATCATAACGGATTTCTGGGTATAGAAGTTATTTTTCATTCCGTGGTGTTCTTCTAGAGTGGCATTTAGTACATTTTGAGAACCCATCATTTTTCAAATGTCCTGATCTTCAACTAACTACAGATCTAACCATGATGACGTGATGATGAAGGATTGTTGTAAGCCATATATGTATATAGCTGATAAACGTGTGGCACGTGGCATGCTAGCTTGCGTCTGTAGTAACACGTAACTGCTTTATTATATACACGTTATTTATACAAATAACTATTACTTTTTGTTTCAGTTCCATCTCGTATTTGGATAAACCAAAACGTGTTCATATACACCTTTTCTGAAGGAGGAGAAATGAAGAACGATATCACATCTCAATTCAAACAGTTACTTATGATGCCGAGGTGAAGAGGCAAATAACATTTGTCTGTGATAATTTGTTTAGGTAGATTACACTATGTAACAGAATTTTTACTTTTTCTTTTTCCTGGGCAGAAAGTGTTATTTCTCAATTGCTTATGCCTAAACTAAATAGAAAAGACCTATTTTTCTCTCCAAACTTTGCTTTTGTGACCTGGATAATGACATTTTCAGATTTACCCATTTTCTAGAACATTTCGGGTGATTCAGTGCTGAGTAGCTGATAGAGGATTTTCTCGAACTTACAAGAATATTTAAGAACTTTCAAGAATGCTGTAGAACTTACGAAAAGTTTCAAGATCCTTTTAGAATTTTTTAGAGCTTTTCATAGCAATATATATGCAGGGGCTCACCACTCACCACTTCAGTTTAGTTCCAGCTACCTAAGTGAGCACATAGACCTATCTCATTTTATCAGAGATGGCATCAAGAAGCTGAAAGTATTTTCCAGACGCATTCTGCTATGTATGTAGCCAATTTATCAAGACAAGAGCGAAAAAGTACTCTGTGACAGCATCTGCTAAAATGTGTGAAGCCTACAAGGCATATTTCGGCATGCCTGTCGGGAATGAACACAAGCCCTAGGCACCTCATTTTACGTGCGAGCACTTCAAAAAATCTCTAGAAGGTAAGATGGACAAATTTGCTTGCTTGAATAGTAAGATTTTATATTATACAAATTTTAGACCTTTCAAAATTTAAATATTTTTAATATATTTATTTTTTTAAATTTCCAGTAGTTTAGAAAAAAAATTCACATATAAATATTTTGCATGAACCTCTTACACTTTAGTTGTGGATGAAATACATTTATTCTTCATAATAACAATTTTATTTTGTTCTTTTGCAGGATGGTACAGAGGGGAAAAGAGAGCCATGAAGTTCGCTATTCCAAGAATTTGGCGTGAACCCACTGACCACTCAAGCAATTACTACTTCTGCATGGTGGACCCTTCCAAACGTTGGGCTGGCAAGAATGCATCTGCTATCATGTATCCAGACCTTCCATCATCCATCGCCCCAGTGCCACATTGCCCTGAGCTCCCTGTATCCACTCCGCCAGAGAGAAAGCAGTCATCTCGAGAAACTACTCTCTTCTAAACATTTTTGCTCATTTTTGTATAACTTTAGTATAAATACATGTAAATCTTGATCCATATGTTATTTTATTCAGACCTTATGCAAATGAAAATGTGCAAATTTGTCCGTTTTTACATAGAAAATAGGTTACTTTCTAAATTTCATTATCCAGGTCACAAAAGCAAAGTTTGAAGGAAATAATGGCCATTTTCTGTACTTTTACAACATAAACAATTACAAAATAAAACTTGCTATCCAAGAACAAAACTTATGTTACATAGTGTTGTTCATGGTGTGTGAAATGGAATGGACGGCAACTGCCTGTTAAAAAAACACAGGTGTAGAGGACGATGTTCGAAACCTCGACCTCTATATTTATACTTTTAGAATAGGCGGTTGCCGTCCATTTCAGCTTCCTTGGACATTTGTCTCTTCGAATACTTTAATATTTATGGAGGTATTTAAGAAGATCACGCATCGAGTACAATCAGTGTAATTTACAGAATTTACTATGTAGCAATTATCTGGAGCTTACTTTACTTTTAAAATCTCATCAATTTGGCTTGTCTTGAGAATGTATTTATGCCTGCCAAATGTCCTAAATAATCAAGATACTATGTAGAAGTTTCATTTTAGAAAATTTATATGCATTGTTGCATAAATTCAAAAAGGTATAAATAAACATTGTGAAATTATTCAGAGTCTCTTAATGCCTGTGCTGAGTGATCATTAGGTCACTTGAAATGACAGAATAGAACTGCCTGAAAATAAAATCAACAAAATATTGACTGTTGTGCTCTTCGCTGATAAGGAAGGCTATTTTAAAATAACCGATTAGGAAAGAACTACATCAGGATCGGTGGTGGTTTCAAATATTTGCAGAGAACTACACAAGATCTAGCTGTGCTAGAGTTCCCTAAATCTGAGCTGGTTGTCTTGTGGGAAAGGAACAAGTCAATAGCACTTATTACTAACTCTTGGGTTAATTGATTAACGGAAGTTACCTCGCGGAGTTTTTGTAAATATGAGTTGGGATAGTTCTACAGTAGGTGTCTGGGAATTGCTGCGATAAATTTTAGCAACAAATGGACAGCACACATTCCATTTGTTTTAAAATAATATATTGAAAAGAAGTCAAACGTATGTAAAAAAATTCTTTACACTATAGAATATTACAGTTTTATCTCAAACTCTAAATGATCTTCTTTTCTTGTCAAAAGTCCACATAGACGAGTTCGATTCTTTAAAACACCCTTTGACAAGACTTTTTTTATCTTCTTTGTTAATTATGAAAATCTCTATAAATATCGCCCGTTACGCTAAACTGACAATCACGCAGTCTAACTTTAGTTTCACTAAGTGAACTGCCCCGGCATGGCCAAGTGGTTAAAACACTTGACACGTAATCTAAGGGTCGCGGGTTCAAATCCCTGTCACACCCAACATGCTTGGCTTTTCAGTCGTGGGGGCGTTATTATGTCACGGTCAATCACACTAATCGTTGGTGAAAGAGTATCCCAAGAGTTGTTGGTGGATAGTAATGCGTAGTTGCCTTTCGTCTCGTCTTACACTGCTAAATTAGGGACGGCTATCGCAGAGAGCCCTTGTCAAGCTTTAAGCGAAATTCAAAAACCAAATAAACTGAATTTTTTACTTTTTTTTGTTACCATGACTATATCCAAAGCTTTAAATAATTCTCATTTTCGTCAAAAGTCTATACAAGTTGATTCAGTTACTCTAGAACCATTTGAGAAGACAAATTCTTCTTCCTATCTTTGTTGTTACATACAACTGTGAAACACTCTATAGGAATCACCCATTAAGGTTAATCACATACATGCTGGTTAACTACACGTTTTCTTTCACTAACGTTTTTCTGTCTGAACTTAACTTCACGTTACTTGACTCACTTAGTCATCTATATACATGTGTGTATTGTCCAACTTTCTACAAGCTAGGAGTAGCTATTGTATAACAATATTCACATAACGAGAAAAACTTAGAGATTTCGTGAAAGATGACGTCAAAATATCACTGCAGAACTACACACACAACGTACGACACTTACCGAGTTACGTAACGCAATTTATCACTACTCTTGTTATGAAAATAGCTATTACACTAAAAAGTCGTGTATATTCAACATTAATCATCATTTCTATTACGCACCTACGACCACAAAGTGTGAGAGACAATTTTAGAGCAGTTAGACGCGAATTATGCATTTGAGGTTCTTAATGTTAACCATTTGGTTATGCCTAATCCAGTGCTGAATAAATATATAATTTATAAATTTTATTTTTGTGCCGCAATTTTTTGGCAATGTCATAAGGGGGAAATGCAAAACAAACAAACAGTTTTGTCCTCAGAGATCCAAACTAACAGTCAGATGGTGGTTGACTTTAAATGAAAGTTTCTATTTAGATATTTTTAATTTTAATTTTATATATTTTATGTTAGAATTATATGCATTTTTTCTGTTGAGTTCCACAGGCGTACAGCAATAATTTCTAGCACATTATTAAATCTTTATCAGTAAAGTGAGAAAACATAAGCCGATATAGTCTACTGCTTTCACACAAGGTTTGTGGTGTAGGTAGACAGAACAACAAACAAGAAGTGTGAGATGAAGCCTATTTAGACTTCTTGGTCTGAGACCTTACGATTGTTCCAGAAGAAGCAAGTAATCTTATAGGAGTTACCGAGACTATCCAAATTTAACTAACTAAATTGTGATAACGTGATATAAAACAAAATTATCTCTATTTCAAGTGTTATTGTTAAGTAGAACGGTTAAATGAAGAAATTTATTTTATTTTTCACCGTTATTTGCAGTTGAAACTTAATTACATTAAGCTAAAGCTTTGTAAGATGTACTTCATATCAACAAGACCTGTCGTAGCCTGGTGATATTTGCACTCGACTTGTAATCTGCTAATTGCAGGATCAAGATTCGGTGCCGACCGACCATATTTGCCCTTTTAACCGTGGGGACATTAAAAGGTTATGGACAATCCCACTATTCATTTGGTAAGGAGCAGCCCGATAGCTGTGGGAGCTTCCAACCGGTTGCCTCTGGACAATTTCTCAAAATTATGGATGGTAGATAGAGTTAATAGCTTTTACCACAAGTAAACAAATAATTTTATACTAAACCGAGAAGGGCGTAAATGATTTTCTAAATCTTGACTAATGTCAAACTTTTACTGTAAAATTTGAGTGTTGTTTTTGATTAAGCTAATTAGGTATTGCTGACTTAAAAACAAAACTACTCTTTTTGTATTTTACTTGAAGGTAAAATTTTGGAAAAGAGGAATGTGGTATTCTGGAATGCAACCTCTCTTCCCTTCTTTCGCATTTTGTTTTGTATTTTATTTCTCTTCTATCAGAATTTACATTTAACCTTGCAAGTATCATTTCATATAATACGGTTTTGACAGCTAGTTTGTTTTAGAGCAAAGCCACATTGGGTTATGTGTTGTGTTTACTGCAAGAAATCGAACTCTGAATTTTAGTGTTATAAGTCCGTAAACTTACCACTGTCTCAAAGGGGGATTTAAAATACAGAAACGTAGTCTTATAAGATTGGTTTGTCCGTTTAAACATATGCAATCGCTTTTATCTCGTTCCTGTAAACAATATTTCTTAGATTATACTATAGTTTATTTTAACACAGAAATTAGACACATGAAATTTACATTTGTGCGTCCATTTTCAACTTATCGTATATGACTCTTTAGGCCGCTGAATTAGAAATTAAGTAAAGATACGATAAGTTGAAAATGGACGCACAAATGTAAATTCAAAGTGTACGATTTATTCAAGATGACTGCGTAGTTTACTGCTGCCCTTGTGAATAAATCGTACACTTTGAATTTAAACACTCAATGCCGTGTTTGTTTTTTGCCTACCAACCAGTCATCTTATTTCATCTGAAGACAACAGCTCAGTGTTCGTTGTTTAGACGTTTTGTTTATGTCCTTATTTATTCACTATTACAAAATACATGTGGCATTTGATGTATTTGGTCATGTTAAATCAATGGCGTGAAAGGATACTATTAGAACGAGGTCGTTGTTTTAGCACAAAGCTACACAGTTGGCTATCAGTGTTCTGTCCACCACGGAGATTCGAACTCCAAATTCTAGCATTGAAAATATGTAAACTAACCATTGACCCACCATCAGCATGAGGTTATAGATTTTGACTAAAGACTAGCTTAATACATAAACAACTTATAGTTAAGGAATCCATAAAACGTACCGGTTTCTTAGTTTAAAAATAAACATGTTATAATGCAAAGAAAAAAAAAATTAAATGGTCAAACCACATAGAAACTGTCAAGTTAATAATTAGTTAAGTTCACAAATCAAAAAGTAAATTTGGTTTCACTCACTTGTTATAATGTGCAGAATAATAAAATGAATTACTGTATAACATTATTTTTGCATATTATTCAGTGTCATTTGAAATCATAAAATGCAAATAAATATAGAGTAATGTTTCGGAAATTCATGTCAATGTTGTTCGGTATTCGGCAAAGAGTGAATTGTAAGCTACTATTGTGCTCATGCGTGCCAAATCCTAAAATATTTACAAATATGCTTTTCTAACTCAGTTTTGACATTTGTGTTTTTATCTATTCTAAATCGTTACTATCTCGTGATATATCTTGACATGGGCTGGTAGTTAGAATGCTCGAGTCACAATATACCGGTTGTGGATTCAAATACTCTCGCTGGAAATACTCACCTTTACGGCTATAGGGACGATATAACACGGTGTTCAATTCCACTATTTGTTGGCAGAATAGTAGCTCAAGACTAGACGATGGGTAGTGTCAATTAGCGCTGCCTTCCTTCTAGCCTATCATTTCAAAATAAGGACAACTGGTGCAAATAGCTCTTGAGAAGCTTTATGTGAAATTCAGTTTTGTTAGCTTTCGTTTCACGAGCGGCTAGCTATACAAAATTAACAAAATTAAATTTGTAGTAATTTTTACGTATAATGAATATTGTTAGCTTCATATTTCATAGAAAATACTGAATGAATGAGTCTTATTTTGTAGTAAAATGTTTTTAAGTAGGTATAATAATGTAGTATTACGAATGAAATGTAACATAAGATGACATATAATTAATCTTTTCTACCAAGTTGTAGTGAAACAAAAACACGTTGTGTTATGATAATAGCCTCTTTTATTTATTACTGTTTGCTATGAAATATTGAGCCATCATTTAGATAGATATCAATCTACATGTATGTATGATTGTATGATGGTTTAATTGTTATTACTGTGAGTTGTTTACAGGTTCAGAAAGATGAATGAATTTAGGGTCGTTGGTGCGAATCCCCGTCACATCAAATATCTTCGCCCTTTCAGCCTTGGGGGCGTTATAATGTGCAGTCAATCCCACTATTCGTTAGTAAAAGAGTAGCCCAAGAGTTGGCGGTGAATGGTGATGACTAGCTGCCTTCTCTCTAATCTTACACTGCTAAATTAGGGACGGCTAGCGGAGATAGCCCTCATGTAGCTTTGCGCGAAATTAAAAACAAACCAAAACAATGAATGAATTTTAAATAAATGTGTGTGGCGACAATTAATTTATAGCGATTCTTTACCAAGCCACAAGGTGGCTCAGGGGTAAGCCCGAGAGGTTATAACGCTAAAATTTGAGTTTCGGCATCTTCAGTGGATAGAACATATATATTTAGCATATTCTGTTATGTTGTGCTTAACAACAAACGAACAAATTACTTAAAAAAATGGTAGCTTAGCATCTCACACTTCTAGTTATGTAAGCGCAGTTGGTTTCTTTACAGATCTGCTGTTTGACAGCGTATGCGCAAAAGTACATTGCTGATAGTAAAGGTTTATTTACAGATTTTTCCTTTCTTTACAAAAACGTGTAATTTCCAACGCTGAAAGTATTAATTTTAATAAATAACATCCCGAAGCATGTTTACATTAAACAAACTACTGCGTCCAGCAACACCAGATGTTTGTAAGAAGTTAACTAATTTCTCCATAACTAGTGTTTGTTGGATTTCGTCGCGCTTGGCTATCTGCGCCATGTCCACTGCGGAGAATTAATTCTCGGATTTTAGGGTTGAAAGTCATTAACATTACAGTTGACCTAGTGGGGAGCCTATCTAGTGTTAATACACTTTGTGTAAGTCTTATAATGAACCTTAATGAGAGATTAAGACTTTTCTTCTTATACTTTCGACAAGTTCTACATAGAAATAAGAGGATGAGAACACAAGTGTGCTTGCATACCACAATAGTGGGGGTATAGGTGTAATTTGATTAGATATGTTTGTTTGTTTGTTTTGAATTTCGCGCAAAGCTACACGAGGGCTATTTGCGCTAGCCGTCCCTAATTTAGCACTGTAAGACTAGAGGGAAGGCAGCTAGTCATCAACACCCACCGCCAACTCTTGAACTGCTCTTTTATCAACGAATAGTGGGATTGCCCTATCGTTATCACGCCCCTACGGCTGAAAGGGCGAGCATGTTTGGTGTGACGGGATTCGAACCCGCGATCCTCAAATTACGAGTCGAGCGCCCTAACAAGCTGGGCCTATTAGATTTAAACTGGCCCGGCATGGCCAGGTGGGTTAAGGCGTTCGACTCGCAATCTGAGGGTCACGGGTTCGAATCCCTATCGCACCAAACATGCTCATCCTTTCAGCCGTGGGGGCGTTATATTGTGACAGTCAATCCCACTATTCGTTGGTTAAAAAGAGTAGCCCAAGAGTTGGCGGTGGGTGGTGATGACTAGCTGCCGCTCCTCAAGTCTTACACTGTTAAATTAGGAACGGCTAGCGCAGACAGCCCTCTTGTATCTTTGCGCGATATTGAAAAACAAACAAACAATTATATATCAACAAACCAACCATGACATACGACACAATTGTTTCTGTTAGAAGGTGTTTAATTCCCCAAATGTTCGTGCTATATATGAGATCCAAATATGTAAACTAACTAGCTAATAAAGGTGAGAAATTATTTCTCTTAGTAGCTCTTTATTTTCTCAAATGTTCTTGTTATATGAAGCCCAAATACATACCAACTAACTACAGACGAAATAAATGTATCTCTTAGAAGCTATTTATTTCCTCAAATGTTCCTATTACAAGAGATTAGCCTATCTATAAACATTTTGAGCATGCCAATAAATTATTTATATATATTGTAAGAGAATGAATGTATAAAACATTTTGAAAGTGGAACGAATGATTATTTATTTAAGGTAAATTATAACTTGGATAGAGTTACAGAAAGATGGGTTGATTTAAATAAGGTTTGAATTAAGTACGTATTTTACGTGTTTTCAATTTTGCCACTGTAAGGTTGAAAGTTGTTAAATCTTTTAATGCTTATAAAAAGGTAATGTTAAAATTGTACAGTTTTTAATTTATCAAGTTCTTTTTTGTTGTTGATGGAAGAGTCAAATATTGCCGTTAAGTGTTGTTACTTAACATTTCCTACTCATAAAATTAATTTAGTTTGTATTTTATAAAAACACTACATACTTTGGTAGCTTATTTAGAAACTATGTTTTTAACAGTCCTATGATAACAGTGTAGATGTGTACAATAATATAACTAAAAAACGACACCGAATTACGACTTATATCAAGTTTTAAATTGTTTTAATGATTTTCTTATCTTCATAAACACTTTTCTATAAGAGTGACATTTCTATATTTATTATGAGCATATAAAAACAAACAAACATAAAATAGTATATGAAGGATTTTATAATCCTTTACTTTGATTATTTGTCTTAGGGTTGTAATAATTAAATTAAAACTCTCTATAAATCTGCATTAGCATCAAAAAGGTTCTTTGCATTAAATAACTGTTTATTAAATAACTATACACAGCGTTTTGGACTTTATTTCAGCTTACCCTTGATCGTTTCTTAAATGACTGGTTTTATTTAAAACTTGAAACTATAGAGAAGTATGATACGAAAGAAAGCCCTCTAGCCCACCTCTAAACAAAGAAAGAGAATATGGTAAACAAAATCACAATAATGATAATAAGGATTTGTATCTGACGAAGACTCAAAAGCCAAAAATTCACAAACTCTTTAACAACCCCTAAAAATTAATATCTGTTCTCAAGAGAAAAATGCCAGAATAAACTGTATCTCATTCGACCACACATGCATTAAGTCCCTTAATACAGTTCCAATGGCTTTTGAGCTTTGAATGGTTTCCTTAGACATGGCCATAAAACCAAATTCCATGGATAGCAAGGGCCTGTAAAAATTTATAAAGCTCAGTACAGTTTATGATAAATTTTGCAGTCTTCTATAGAAGTTTCTTGCGATAGAAATTGCGGTGATGTATAATAACGTGGAAACATGGCTACTAATGTGTAGTTTTGTGCTTAAATTACAAAAACAAATTTGAAATTGACTATATTAAGATTGCCGGCTAATTTAAAAATAATTTGAGACCTTTGCATAGTAACTTGTTTAGTTAAATACAGATTCTTATCATTTGTAGCACGAGTTCTCCAGTTTGCCATTTAAATAATTTTTTTATTGATTTAGTGTTTACTTTGATCATTTTAAAATATTGTAGCTGCTTGCACGATGGCTTGTTTATTTACATATGGAGGACTGGAACATTTACTCAATGATCTTTTTTAATTATTGCTTTATTACATTTGAGATGTAACCGATCAGTCCTCCTCCAGTGGTACAGCGGCATATCTGTGGGCTTACAACGCTAGAAACCGGCTTTCGAAACGTGTGGTGGGCAGAACAGAGATGTTGTTTGTTTGGTTGCCATTAAGCATAAAGCTACACAATGAGCTATCCGTGCTCTGCCCACTATGGGTATCAACATCCGGTTTCTAGCGGTGTGAGTCCGAAGATAAGCTGCTGTGCCACTGGAGAGCCAGAGCAGAGAAAGCCCGTTATGTAGCTTTGCTTGTTTACAAACAAACATATAATCGATTATGGATTTTCTCTAACTTTGGTTATTTATCAACTTATTTTAAAACAAGTAATAATAACAAAATGTTTTTGAAACTATTCCACGTTTTTAACTATTTCAACTTTAGACAAATAAAAATGCATATTATTTGAAAGCGCTTTATTAAAGTTGTAATGGTACGATTTAGAAGTTGAATTTAATTTTAGTCTGAGTTCATCCTTATTGCATACTTCTGGAATGACGAGTTAAAGTTAAAATAATTCAGAAATAGGTATTTTTTTCAGAACACATTTTATGCTGATTTTCATATTTTTACTACATAGGGTATTAAATTTCTGTTATTTACAAAATAACACTTTTTCGAAACTAATATGCACTGATGGGTTTTGTCCTTTTTGCTGGAAATGTGTATATCTTTACTTATGTAACCAAATACCATATAAGATCATCAAGTAAGTTTATTGTACAATCTCACTAAATTTAATAAAATGTCAAATTACACATTTGTGCCAAAATATTTTTAAATTGAAAATGTCTAGTTGCAACTTTAAAAATTAAAAACCCAGAACCGCTACAGACTTGTCTACCCACTTGTTTATACTATACTATTTTTAGAAGTTTTCAAAATGTGAAAATGGTTATAAACTTAGTTTCAAGGCTGTATTGCGAGTGTAGCTTAATCTTACTCCTTGGAATGGCTAAAGGCTTCACGTGACCTTTTGTTTTCTTGTGATAAGCATAGAGAGACTTCATTTGGTCTATGTGCAGATTTGTGAGAATAACCAAACCAAAAACACCGGGAAAGAATGGAATGGAAAATCCCAGGTGAGAAATAATTTCTTAACATTGAAATACAACATAAAGATTATCACAGATTTCCTTCACTGCCTGAAACGTGTTGTATTTGACAAAAACATGTTTTGAGTTATCATATGTTTGAATGTAAATTACAAAATGCTATTGTTTAACGTCAAAATCAGAAGCCTGATGATCAAATTTTTATTTTCTTTGGTTGTATCACATAAATTACATGTTCTTTCCAAAAGAAAAACTTCAAAATTTCAGTCATAATAAGCCGTATAGATATATGATTGATAGACCGTGCGGCTTTGTACAGCCTGGCTTATGCACAGTATTATATAAGATATTTTGAAGCTGTCTCTTGATAATGAAATTAGCAAAAATTTGTAATCACATATGATTACTAGGCCAAATTTATGAAACACCAAAAGCAAGGTACGTATATAATGTATCAGTATAACGTTTTTGGTCAAGTTTGTATTGCAATAATTGTAAACATTTTTTGGACGTTAAATACATGAAAGTATTATTTGGACAGTACATTCGAACAGACTGTATAATTAACCTTAAAAAGTCAATATTTCGATAGCAGTATACAAGATTGATGTAGAAAGGAATATAAATAGTTTACACTTTCAGTATATCAGGGGTTCTATTCCTTCGGTGGGCTCAGCCGATAGCTCGGTGTGGCTTTGCTATAAGAAAACACACACACAGTACATGTTATAAATAATTTATCAAGATTAAAATAAATTACATTAATTGCCTAAGCCTGTCTGTAAACTAGTTGATGAAGATCAAACTCCAATATAACTGCAGTATTTACAGAACATAAGTCACACACTTCTGTTGAAATACATTCACAGCAAATATCACTTTGACTTATAATGTACTGAACTAAAATGTATCCAGCAGTCAGTAGAAGTGTCAACTTGTGTTGTTAAGTTTTAATCTTAATTTGGGCCTGTAGAGATCTTTTGTAAAGCTGATAAACATTATAAATAGCGATAATAAAGTGGAAATAGAAAACTTCTTAGTTGAAACAAACGAAGAAAGCATCGAAGAGGAACATTACTGAAACGTTTTCCTTACAAATGTCTAACTTTGTGAATACTGTTACTACCCGCATGTCTCATAACATGCTTGTTTATTCTCGTGTAGAAATGAGTGATATTAGAAGTATCATACGTCTGGTTTCTAATGAATATGATGAGACTTAGCCATTAGCGAATCAATATTTATAAAAGTAAATATTAAAATCGAAATGTGAGAGAGAATGGGTTGTTTCATGTTAAGAACTATCATACATTGTTTAGTTCTTTTAAATAATAACATTAAGCACAAACCTGAAGATTGTATTATTTCCACTGTAAAGAACCATTGAATTTTGTAGTATGGGTTGATTCGTACGTTATAAGCTATTTATCTTAATTGATTTGGCCAGTCTAAATGATTTTGTCTCCTTGGAACTGAAAACATTTTCCAAATTATGAAACCGAAAGTGATTTTCAGTCCCAGTCAGAACACTGAATTTTAGTCTTTGTTTGACTGATATGTAAATTAATCCATAAGTGACTCCTGAATAGAATAACAAAACACTTAAACATATTTATAAACGATTTTACCAGACGGTTGGATTAAGAAATGTATTGACCAGTAAGTGAAGGAATTTAAAAACTTTTAAGCTCGCACAAAGTTTTTCTGTTTAATAAGTTATTAGAATATACCATAATACGCCATTAAAACCATTAACTTATTTTATGTAAGTATAAGAAATCTCATTCTCATTTTTATATCATACAAATTTTTCTAAAGTTCATGTTAGGAGAGTACTAACTTCAATTAAAATCCTTAATTTCCGAAGCAAGACTAGGTCAATGAAACTATGTACCTAGTGATGAAGTATAGATACTTGTGACTAGTAAACTTCAGAGAGAATGGAAACCTAGAGAGCAGTTAAAGCATTTAACCCGATTCATCTTTGACCTGAAAGAGTTAATACTTACTGGTGAACTATCAATATAATAGTGTTAATTTTCTTACTTTCCCAAAATAATGTAATTTTCAAATAATAAAAATGCACATCCAACTTTAATCTATATGATTTACCATATGAAAGAATAGAATCTTTTTTATAATTTTTATAATCTTATTAATGGCACGGCTTTTATCATGGAGTTACAAAGTTCATACTTTATTGAAAAATATTTCAAATTGGGTAAATTTTTAAAATAAAACTATTTTTTAAATTGGCTGTTCGAAATGATAAAGTTTTAGATTTATGTTTGCGTTAATTGCTCGCATTTTTTAAAAATATAATCATAAACTAACTTCTTTTGCCAAATCATCAAGTACAATAGCTTTCATTTATTGTGGCTCCCCCAGTGCTAAGCGATAAGTTTGAGGGCTCATACCAGTCAGTGGTGAGCACAGTGAAGATAGTCTATTGTGTAGCTTTATGCCTGATCACAAAATAACTCTGACCAGAATGTTATAATATCTAACAGATTAACATCTGCAGGTCACACTTTTAAGAGACAAGACGGTTTTTACATATTGATGTTATGATGGGTTCGGTTCCTCTTGAAAAGTAAATTGTGTGACAAGAGCTTTTGTGTTACGTTTACTTTATTTTTAGAGGAGATATTGGTTGTTTACCAAAAATGCTAATGCTCGGGTGAGAAATTGTACTTGCTGTTGATATACTGTATAATTGTCTCCAAGAGCAGACGCTCTACTATGTTTATAAAAAATATGTGTCGTGTTTAAGGTCCGAGTTGATACGCATGTCCACGCACGTCAATAGCTAGGAAAAACTGCTATATGATAGAAAAAGCGCTATCATAAAATACTGAAAGAAAAGATATATCAACGTGGAGACTTGGTGTAGCTTTGATGTGTGCCAGCAGCACAGAAGTATTTTTGGATTCGGCTGGACTAGGCCTTCTATTGTGACCCCATATGTTGGCCCATTAATGTTAGAAGTTACAGCAGTCAAAGATACACGTAATTTACATCGAACAGCTGGATCCATATACGTTACTGATGAGCCTCTACTGAGCTGATTTGATCAGAGTTTGAAGGAAGAGAATGGCGAACACTGTTTTACCTCTCATAAACCTACAGGTCGAGAATAAAAAGCTGTGAACGATATGAGCGTGAAGAAGTCACAAGGTAGAGGTGAATGACAGCTTTGAATGTTGGGTGAGATACAAATAATGGCTAGGATTAAAGCTAATCGATAGTTCGCAGTTAGGACAGTTGTTTGGTTGAGAAAAACAACAACTGAAAGAGCTTTACGACCTATACTTTCCAAGCTGTACTTATCCAAGTATTAATATATGATGTACTTTGTATATCGTGAGATAATTACTCGTTCCTCCACAATTACGACAGCAACGTGGTTGAAAAAATAAATGACTGAGAAGAAGTAGCATTTGTTTCTTTCTAAGCTATCACGTGGCATTATTTATACATTGTATTCTTTATACTGTGTGATTTCACTTGATTAGCACAGTTAAGACAGTCAGTTTTTATGATTAAGACACTTGAAGAAGTTAGATATAATATCTAGTATGTCGACTATTTGCACAAATGAAGATCAAACCAACCCTTGCTTTATAAGCTACTGAGTAAGTTTGTGAAGTCAATTTCTATCAGACATTTCGAGATAATACTTTACACCAGCGAAGTGGTGAAAATTATAAATGACATGTCACACAATCTTCGTTAGATTATTCATGGCCAGGTGGTTAGGGCGCTCAACTCGTAATCTGACAGTCTCAGGTTCGAATCCCCTGTGACACCAAACATACTCACTCTTACAGCCGTTATAATGTAACGGTCAATTGTCGGTAAAAAGAGTAGCCCAAGGTGGTTATGACTTGTTGCCTTCCCTATAGTCCTACACTCCTAAATTAGAGACGGCTAGCACAGATATTCCTCGTGTAGCTTTGTGCGAAAAACAAATAAACAAATATTTTCCTTAGTAACGTTTATTTTGTGTGTGTATAACTGCTCTGTTTGCAGTGAGGAAGATGTTCTTCCTCTGAATGTTTGTTGATATGCATACCAAAGTAAATATAAGGCCCGGCATGACCAAGCGCGTAAGGCGCGCGACTCGTAATCCGAGGGTTGCGGGTTCGCGCCCGCGTCGCGCCAAACATGCTCGCCCTCCCAACCGTGGGGGCGTTATAATGTTACGGTCAATCCCACTATTCGTTGGTAAAAGAGTAGCCCAAGAGTTGGCGGTGGGTGGTGATGACTAGCTGCCTTCCCTCTAGTCTTACACTGCTAAATTAGGGACGGCTAGCACAGATAGCCCTCGAGTAGCTTTGTGCGAAATTCCAAAACAAACAAATAAACAAGTAAATATAAATGTTAATTCTGGATGTGTAAATTCTAGCTGAATTGTCTTAGTTTAGCTGGATTTTGCCAGTAATTATACATTTTATGTTGCCTAAAACAAAATCAAGAAATTTTGACAGGCTGTAGACAGCAACAAGTTATAAACTAAAATTGTTGAAACAGAATTTGCGGAAGGTTACTTAAGATAGCTATCAAAGTAAGTTGCACGCATTTACATTATTTTTTTAATGATATTTTCATTCATTTTAATAAAATAATGTTTCAATTTTGACTTTGAAATATTTGGCATGTAGTGAATTTTAATTCTGATTATGTTGTGCCTCTCTTTCTTTTAAATATTCTCTTAAGTTTGCGTTTCTTACCACTTGGTCTTACTTTAATTTCCTGTCGCATTCTTCTACTTTTCGGTCCCTTTTTCTTGACTTTTTTGACTTTTTTAAACTCCAATAAATATCTGATATCATTTCATCAGGTAATCTCAAAAGTTAAAGTTTAGTCAATGTTTTATTTTATTTTCTCCAAAATAATTCTACTTTTGATAGCAGAGTTGTAAATTAAAAAATAATAATTGGGTAAGCTTTGTTAAATTATTTGGTTAAAATTATTCGAAGTCCAGTAAACGTAACGATAACAAAATAGTTTTATTGTTTCTGCAAGTTTCTTTTTATTTGTATGCTATTGTAATTTGTAGGTACAAGTTTACAAGGATGTTCACACGAAAATGCTTTGTTAATGGTATCAGGACATACTTAAAAATAAACTTGCACAATTTCACGATAATCGATCAAATAACTGAATATATACGATAACTAGCACTGGTCCAAATATTTCATAAAAATTAAATACTTCATTGAAATGAGATTCCCAGTGACACAGTGGTATGTCTGCAGACTTATACTTTGAAACCGGGTTTCGATACCCTTTGTGTAGTTTGTGCTTCATGACAAACAATAGTCACTGAATTGAACTGACTTCAGCAGTATTCTACCAATGAAAACAACAAAAATAAGGATTTATTGCTAACTTACTGATTAGCTGACACGCTTCTGTTTATCTTTGATGTCTCTCTTCTAAATATTCATTCAAGTTGTTAGATTTTCGTTTTGTTATCCATATTATAGAACATTCTAGGTATTTTAGGCTTATTTTTATACTTTTCGATTTTAAGTCAATCGCCTCTAGCTTTCAAATAAAAACTAACTTTGATGATATATATTTTTATTCATTTCATGAAATAAATATACTCAACTATGTTACGTTTGTAAATTTTTCTCGATAATTTCCCATTTTTAATGTTCTTTCGTTGTCGAACTTTAAACATTTACTTTCAAAATTAATTTACATTTGTAAATCATTTCGCATACATATGACAGTCGTATTGTAACAATACTAAAATTGAGATAACTGAAAAACTGCAAGTGTTATGTTTTGACAATTTCTGGGCCCGGTATGACCAAGCGTGTTAAGGCGTGCGACTTGTAATCTCGTTGGTAAAAGAGTAGCCCAAGAGTTGGCGGTGGGTGGTGATGACTAGCTGCCTTCCCTCTAGTGAGTCTAGTCTTACGCTGCTAAATTAGGGACGGCTAGCACAGATAGCCCTCGAGTAGCTTTGTGAGAAATTCCAAAACATACAAACAAGACAATTTCTATAACTACACACATACTTAACTGCCTGTTTATCATGTTTGATTAAAGTAGACAAAAACCCAAGAGTCTTATCGTCTCCTTTTGGAAAATGAGATTGTGTACCCACCAACTAGACACCTGTGATATATGTGTTTGGCCCATACCAACCAGACAAGTATGAATAAAATGTCAATGTATTCTTCTGGCTCACTGCTTCTTCGCGCATGAGTGGTACTACGTAAATTTCAAAATAGATGAGGTAGAGCGTACAAACCACTGTTAGGTTTCAATAGAGGTTTAGTGTCACAATAAGCTTGAGGAAATACGATGTAAGTTAGGTACATTCGTGGGTACATCGACTTTACACGCCTCAGTTAATGTTCCCAAGCGCATTTGAAACTAATTTAGGCCTAGTTTTAGTACTCGTGAAAAAGCGTTCTCGTAGCGGTGCTGATGGTTCCTGAAGCCAAGGTAAGTTCTTATATTTTATAAAATTATATGAATGTTATATTACATTATTAACTCCAGAATAAAGCAAATTACCTAAATGGATCATAAGTAAACATTAGCTTAGTAATAAATATAATTCCTTTAATACGTGGTTGTTATTTGTAATTAGTAGAATGCTTTGTTTGTTTTGAAATTTCGCACAAAACTACTCGAGGGCTATCTGTGCTAGCCGTCCCTAATTTAGCAGTGTAAGACTAGAGGGAAGGCAGTCATCACCACCCACCGCCAACTCTGGGGCTACTCTTTTACCAACGAATAGTGGGATTGACCGTCACATTATACACCCACACGGCTGGGAGGGCGAGCATGTTTAGCGCGACGCGGGCGCGAACCCGCGACCCTCGGATTACGAGTCGCACGCCTTACGCGCTTGGCTAGTAGAATGCGTTAATTCATCAGTCGAGTACTCTTACTATTAGCGGTATATTTGACTATAATTTTTATATCTCAGACGTTTGGCCATCTTGAATATTTTAGTTCGGTAGTTTAACGCAAAACTACACAATAGGCTGTTTATGTTCTTCAAAACTTAAATTTTAGTGTCATAACCCTTAAGAGCCACTGGGGAAGGCTGAATATTAAATTTAGTTTTAAAGCCATATATTAAGTTAACAATGCAAAATAACCATCATATTTAAAATAATAACATACATAAAAAAACGAGTAATAAAAATGAATATATGTATCACACATCAAACCCTTTAATCAATACTGTTAATTAAAGTAACACTAAAGATGTAATATTTTTTGCAAAAACAGTATTAGTCACGTTATTATCACACGTTTATAAATTTAGGAATAATGATAAAAATTGAAATACACATTGAAATAGAGGTATTACGACATTTGTTTAGTCAATAAATTTAAAATATTTGTTCACAAAAAATGATTATTCAAGAATCAGATATGACGCCTTTATTGCATTATTTGCTATATAACACATAGAATGGACATTGCTTCAATTTTTATCGGAATTAGGTTAATCTATTCAATTAAAAATAATATGTTGAAGAAAGCTTGAAAGTTGGTACAGTTTCGCTCAAACGTTGCAAAGTTAATATGGATATGTATATAAGTTGTCAAATCACAGAATTATTTAAACATTACAGTTTGTAGTTAAAACTAATGATGTTGTTCGGATGAATTATCATTTCCTTTTATCATTTAATATCAATACAAGCGGATACAAGTGAGTGTGTACTATAGTCTACATGATTTATAAAGTTGTTGTTCGGAATATTTCATATTTATTTGAAACGACATTTTTTTATGAGATTAGATTCCATCACTTTATTGGTTCTGCATTATAATTTTATTATATTTAAGTAATTAAGTAATTGCGTATTGTTAAGAGCATAGCCTACTTCATGCAATAAACTGACGAAGCACGTGCATCAAAATAATTTTAATAAGTACACCTAACTCAGTAAAAGAGAGAAATATTTAATTTATTACACCTGTAAAATTGTTTTTAAAAACATCTAATTCAGAATAAAATTATACATTGTCAATCAAGTTTGATTTAAGCGGTTTAAATATACTGTTAAATAAACACGACAGTTTTTATTTAAGTTTTAAGGAAAAGTTATGATTTACATAGTTTATGTAGCGATAGTATTAAATGTAGTTATTTTTAGAAACGAATTTCTTTGTGTAACTGTTCATAGGTTGCATAGTTTAATAGTTATGGATTGGTAGTTGTTGTATTATTGCATCATGTCGGGCCCCGGCATGGCCAGGTGGTTAGGGTGCTCGAATTGTAATCTGAGAGTCGCGAACTCGAATTCCCATCACACCGAAGTTGCTCATCCTTTCAGCCGTGGGGGCGTTATAATCCCTCTATTCGTTGTTAAAAGAGTAGTCCAAGAGTTGGTCCCTTTAGTCTTACACTGCTAAATTATGGACGGATAGCGCAGACAGGTCTCGTGTAATTTTGCTCGAAATTAAAAAACAACAACAACAAAAACGTGATTTTAGTAGGTCTTTCTGAGTTATATCTTTCTTTTGATTGAGTATTATTGCATCATAATTTCTAGTAGTGTGTGGCGTAGAACGCTGTAGACCTCCGTCAGGCTATAAATTTGCGTTGAAAATATAGTTTGATGATTGTGAGTTTGGTTATAAAGAGTACAAAGTAGTGATTTTTAAAGTGAGATTATCTTAGTTGTATTAAAATAACAGAGCAGATAATAATAATATGTGTTGTCAATTGTATTCTAAAGTAATTGAACCATCCAGTGTGGACTGATGAAAAAGAGACAGTTATATGAACCTTTGGATACATTTATGGTAATGAACAGTTATAGTGGTGATTTTAAAGTGATATTATCACATATTGTATTATAATAAGAGAAAAGGAAGAAAATTCGCTTTGTAAAATTATGTTTTGAAGTAACTGAACCAGTCTTTGTGGACTTTGACGAAAAACAATTATATATAGCTATAGATACATCTTTGATAACTAATAGTGTAACGAAAACTTGCGTATATATTTGACGTGTTTTAATATATTATATAATTTTAAAACAAGTGGGCTGTGTGCTGTTTGTTTATTTTTGAAATTTATTGCTAACAAGCCACAGAACCTAATGTAAAGAATCTTGCTTATGCATAAAACATGACAGCTATTTCCATTTCTATTTTGTTTTTATTTTTATCTGAATTTTATTGCCATATATTTTATACATCAACGTTTTTGCTTTAAGGGATAAAAGAGAAATTCAATTCAATTTTATTCTTACAAAATTCGAAGCCTCCCAGTGGCACAACGGTACGTTTGCGAACTTAGAATGTTGAAAACTGTATTTCGATATTTGTGGTGGGTAGAGCATAGATAGCCCATTGTGTATGTTTGTTCTTAATTACAAGCAACAAAGAAACGTCAGATAAAGGGATAAAAAATAACTAAAAGAATGGTATGTCATAGTTAATTTAAAATATAAGGTAGTTTTGCGAATTTATTTGCTAAAATAGTATGGAAATTGTAAAAAAAGTATTCCACTTTTTATTATTTATTCAAATTTAATATAATTTAGCAATCTTATATCTGTTACGTCGAATGAAAATTGAAAGATTCAATGGGCTTGTTAATATTGTGTGTATATCGGTCACTGTCACTAACGGACCTTTCAGTGTAACTTTTTCTATGATAGTTTTACTTTGCGCAATGGGAAGTTCAGCCGACGGTAACTAACATTTGTGTAATGTGTATATTGAGATGTAGGTTAACGCAGGTCAGTGGCATTGTTAAATGCCGTTGTGTTATTATTGTTTTTTTTTTGTGAACCGTATTTACATGATCAGGTCATTTCTCTCTCATTTTAGTGCACCTCGGAATGACGATTGATCCAGTAGTTGTACTGGCTGTTTTTATCAAGTTTACTGTTGCACAGTACATTCCTATACCCAACACTGGAGTTTATGCCGGTATCTCCCTTTACAATTACCCATTTCTGTATGGACCGCCCAGATACGTTCCTACTTTTTTGCCTAACTACAGGCCACAACTGAACAGGCCATATCCAAGCATCTTGCCCAGTTCATCTTTTAACAACCCAGGTGTTTCGCCTAGTTCGTTAAGTAACACTCGAAATGTTTTCCCTAGCCCATTAGAAAACGGTAACTACAATGGTAACAAAAATAATGCTAACGACTTGAATTCCTCACAAGTGGCGCCCTCTACTTCATTTGATGAAACCAGTCCAGTGTCTTCTCTAATAACTGACAATGTTGAAGATCACGTGTGTCTCTGTGTTCCTATATACTTATGCAATGAAGACCTTACTGTGAATACTGATGGGTCAGGTCTACTTGATTCTCGGAGAAAATCTTCAACATCGGCTCCATCTCTGGTAAGTTTAATTATGAGTCATATTTTACGATTTATCATTTATACCGCCACGTTTATTACCAAAAATCGCACGGCTGTAATTGATTGGCTTTAGAAAAAGGTAAATACAAACAAGCATGTCTAATATATTATTAAAGATTAAAACAAAAACAAAATACTGCAGTAACGTATTTAAAGTGGTGGTGGCGAGTGTGCCATAAATGTGACACATTCTTGATGACGAGAAACCCACTTAAGATAAGAATACATATCAGAATGGCTGGTATGGGTATTAACACTATTATTGATAAGCATAGAACAACGTTTCGACCTTTCTAGGTCATCTTCAGGTTAACAAATAGTGTTTGTAACTGACCGTTGCCGAACACATGTCTTAGAGACGAGAGTATAAACGGGTACTGGACTTAAGGGACGTTGTAGTTGGATGTTAGGTTATTAATCAGTATAGGTATAAAGGTGTTCCTTTATATTGGTTTCATTTTGATTTTAGTTGCATTATAAGTAGTAGAGCTTCTTTGATTTTGCGTTTGTTTTTATTTGTTTTCCTACTTAATATCTGGGAGTTTTCTATGGTTATGTTGTGTTTATTTGATTTGCATTGTACAAACACGTGTGAAGGTGTTTTTTGTGTTCTTTGAATCTATTTTTCATTTTTCTGCTTGTTTCTCCAATATGGAAGTCGTGACAGTTGTTGCATTTTTTTATAAATTATGTTGGTGTTGTGTTTGTCAGTGTAGATTTTACATAGTATGGATTTTAGTTTTGTACTTGGTTTTTGAATACATTTGGTGTTTACTGGAATGTTGTGTTTTGTTATAAGATTTTTTTCCAAATGTTGGTTACTTTTTTGCTGATGTCGGGAACATATGGTATGCAGCAGTATAAGGTTTTGTAGTTTGTTGTATCTTGGAATTTATTATTGTTGTTGGTCTAGGTGTGTGCATGTAATTTTTTCCACGGTTTTTAAGGAAATTTGTTAATGTTGATGAAGTGTTGTTTTATTTTGATGATTTTATCATTAATTGTATCGGGTGAGCATAGTTTTATGGCTGTTTATTTGGCTTCTTAATATGTTGAATTTTTGTTTGGTTTCATATGCTGAGTCCCAGGGAATATATAATCCACTATGGGTGATTTTTCTGTATGACCTACTGGGCAAGGGCTTTTTACTAAATGACAATGCAACAACCAACAATGCTTACACTATCGAATATTAATAGCACGAGAAAGGCTTCGTTCATCTTCATATAAGTTCCCTGCTGGTACAGCGGTAAGTCTGCGGATTCACAATGCTAATATTAGGGGTTCGATTACCCTCGGTGAACTCAGCAGATAGTGTTATAAGCAGAAACACACACGAACTCTTTATATAAAAATACAATCTCCAAATCTACATTCACTTGAATGTCTCTGAAATGAATTTAAATGCTCTCCACTCTCTGAACTATTTTGCTAACATCTACGACCAATAGGAAACTCTCCCACACTTTCTACTCAAATTGTCTATGCTTGATGAGTCTATGCTAGGCCGAGTCGTGGTTATTATCATAGATAAAAAGTTGGGCACTAAGAAAATTGCCAGATAAGACATATATATATAGATCCATTTTTCCCATCACAACTTTCAAAGGGCAATACTGGTAACATTATGTAACAAAATTTTTATTTTTTCTTGTTCCTGGGCAGACGTGTTATTTCCCAGTCGCTTATGCCTAAGGTAAATGGAAAATAACCTATTTTTCTCTTCAAACTTTGTTTTTGTGACCTGAGTAATGAAATGTTCAAATTTACCCATTTTCCATAACATTCAAGGTAGATTCAGTGCTGAGTAGCTGATAGAGAAGTTTTTCGAACTTACAAGAATTTTCTACAATGTAGTAGAACTTACGAAAATGGGGCCCGGCATGGCCAGGTGGGTTAAGGCGTTCGACTAGTAATCTGAGGGTCGCGAGTTTGAATTCCGGTCGCACCAAACATGCTCGCCCTTTCAGCCGTGGGGGCATTATAATGTGACGGTCAATCCCACTATTCGTTGGTAAAAGAGTAGCCCAAGAGTTGGCGGTGGATGGTGATGACTAGCTGCCTTCCCTCTAGTCTTACACTGATAAATTAGGGACGGCTAGCACAGATAGCCCTTGAGTAGCTTTGTGCGAAATTCAAAAAACAAATAAACTTACGAAAATTTTCAAGAACCTTTTAGAATTTTCTAGAACTTTCCATAGTAATATATATATACATGAGTTCACTACTCACCACTTCAGTTTAGTTCTAGCTGCCTAAGTGAGCACATAGACCTATCCGATTTTATCAGAGATGGCATCAAGAAGCTACAAGCATTCTCCAGTCGCATTCTGCTATGTATGTAGCCAATTTATCAAGACAAGAGCGAAAAAGTACTCTGTGACAGCATCTGCTAAAATGTGTGAAGCCTACAAGGCATATTTCGGCATGCCAGTCGGGAATGAACACAAGCCCTAGGCACCTCATTTTACGTGCGAGCACTGCAAAAAATCTCTAGAAGGTAAGACGGACAATTTTTGCTTGCTTGAATAGTAAGATTTTATATTATACAAATTTTAGACCTTTCAAAATTTAAATATTTTTAATATATTTATTTTTTTAAATTTCCAGTAGTTTAGAAAAAAATTCACATATAAATATTTTGCATGAACCTCTTACACTTTAGTTGTGGATGAAATACATTTATTCTTCATAATAACAATTTTATTTTGTTCTTTTGCAGGATGGTACAGAGGGGAAAAGAGAGCCATGAAGTTCGCTATTCCAAGAATTTGGCGTGAACCCACTGACCACTCAAGCAATTACTACTTCTGCATGGTGGACCATTTCAAACGTCGGGCTGGAAAGAATCCAGACTTTCCATCATCCATCGCCCCAGTGCCACATTGCCCTGAGCTCCCTGTATTCACTCCGCCAGAGAGAAAGCAGTCATCTCGAGAAACTACTCTCTTTTAAACATTTTTGCTCATTTTTGTATAACTTTAGTAGAAATACATGTAAATCTTGATCCATATGTTGTTTTATTCAGACCTTATGCAAATGAAAATGTGCAAATTTGTCCGTTTTTACATAGAAAATAGGTTACTTTCTAAATTTCATTATCCAGGTCACAAAAGCAAAGTTTGAAGGGAATAATGGCCATTTTCTGTACTTTTACAACATAAACAATTAGAAAATAACACATACTATCCAGGAATAAAATTTGTGTTAGCTACATAGTGTAATTAATCATTAAAATACATAATTGTTTTTCACAAAATTGTAGTACATTAGCATCGTATTAAGGGTATATCAGTGCTCGAGTTACAAGGTAGAAAGTAAATAACTGAAGAGGAAGAAAAAAACTCATAATTATTGCATCTGTATTAGTTTATTTGATTCCAGTTTTTTGTCAGAGCATTTGTGTTAAAGATTTTACTTTTCTTTCAAATTAGGAGAATTGAGTGAACCTTCAATTGAGCGTCTAGAATAATAACAAATAAAAACTTGCTACAAATGTTGAAGATATAAAATTCTGCGACATTTTTTAAATCTAAAAATAAACCATTATTTAACATTATTATTCCATTCAAATGTTAGATATTTCAGACCAAATTAAAATTATAATAATTTTTCTGTCAGGATGCTAGTGGGCAAGAGAAAGAATTGGAGCCTAAAAAGTGTGGACCTTATCACATATGCTGTAATAAGCCGCAGAAGGAATCTTCCACGAAAAGAACCGAAGGACGGCACGTTTGCGGAATCCGAAACGTTAATGGTATTGGTACTTCTGATGCGTTAGGGGAGCGAGAAGGAGAAGCGAAATTTGGAGAATGGCCTTGGCAGGTAAGAAAATATTAATTTAAAACTTTGTTATATAGAATAGAAAAAAATGCAAGCGCTGTTTAAAGACACACTAATATCGTTACTTCCAGGAGTTGCTGGTAGCTACAAGCAAACAGTTTACAGTTACAAAAACAATAATTATTCTTGACAACTTCTGTAGTTTGTAGACTTATTGTTTGAAAAATGTTGAAGACTTTCTGGAATTTAAATGTATGTTGTATACTGGAATGCCCGATATTAATGCTAATTAATTGAACCAATCAAGGAAGCTAAGATTTAGCCTTTTGTTAGAGCTTGCTCAGATTTGTTTCTTATTCATTGATGTTAAAATTTATAATGTTCATACATCCTTATCATTGTTATAATATAAAAGCGGTCTGTAAAAACCAAATAAACTAATGTGTCAGTTTTATATGTGCTATTTTTTTCTTTGTACGTACCAGATTCAATGACCGAATCTAATTTGTTAAGAGCAAGAGAACATTCCAGACAATTTCAATGTTTCACACATTGAAGCAATGCTAACTTCACACTGCTGACGCTGAAAATAGTCTTGGTACACGTTCAGGTTTAAATAACTGTCGTTTATTTGTAGTTAAGCACAAAGCTACACAATGTGCTATTTGTGCTCTGGCCATCACGGGTATCGAAACCCGATTTTTAGTGTTGTAAGTTCACGGACATATTGTTGTGTACTGTGCCAGTGAGGCAAATAACTCTCGTTAAGATCAGAAAAAACAAACTTGGATATATGTGTACTTTTAATCAAAGAAAAATGTACAATGCTATTTTACGTCCAGTCGAGTAACGAATTTGTTCGAGACTCTTCATTTGTATTACAAATATCATAAGAAAAGTGCTCATCAAACATTTTCTTCAGTCCATGAAATTTTATTAATACAGGCGGCAATTCTGAAGCAGGAAAACAATGTGAAAATTTACCAGTGTGGCGGAAGTCTGATCAGCGGAAGACACGTGTTGACTGCGGCTCACTGTGTAAAGAGATTTCAGTAAGTATTTCGACTATGTTAACAATTATGATAAAATCAGCAACATTTACAATACAAAAATTGAAAAGCTGTAAATCTATTGTTACTTACTGCTGTTCAATATAATTTGAACTATTTTTTGTCTGGCTGAAAGATTACGTGTAAGCCATTTGCAGCTAACGCAGCTGTATTCCAAGCATGGAGACTGTTCTTCAAATATGAGCTGACAGTTTTAGTAGCAAGAGTTTGTGAACTTCATGTGGAGTCTGGTTCAATTCTGAAATATTCATTGATTCGAACAGTGAGACATTGTGTAATTGAGTATATGTATACTTGTAATTCATCGATTCGAACAGGGAGATATAGGATAATTGAGTGTATGTATACCAGTGATTCATCGATTCGAACAGAGAGACATTGGATAATTGAGTGTATGTATATTCATGATTCATCATTTCGAACAGGGAGACGTTATTTTGAAACTGAAATTGCCTAAGCCCTCTATGTAGTGAGGGAGTTGTGTTTACTATCAGCGCAAATAGGAGGCTGAGTGGCTGTAAATCGTAATGAAATATATCTTATTTCATTGGATTTGCATGTATGTATTTCTCTATGATGTTGCATGTATTTATTTCTCTATAATGTTGCATGTATTTATTTCTCTATAATGTTGCATGTATTTATTTCTCTATAATGCCAACTGGAGTCAATGAAAGGACTTGTGCATGGTGATACAGTCTTCTGATGAAACACAGTTGGCAGCTGCCTTCTTGAACAGCAAAACATTTTTTGTAAAGGGTAGTATTTATCCGAGGTTGGTTTGAGTGTGTATTAATATACAAGACAATGACAGATTAAATATTAGTTTTGGAAACAAGACTTTTAGCTGAAGAATGTAAATCAAAGTAAGCAAAAATCAAAATTTTGCTAGTACTTATTTGTTTTGTGATGTTTAGCACTTACAAGTCATTACAAATTATCAGAAACGTGATTATTATTGTATGTGGATGTATGCCAAGTTTGTCACTTTCGTAATGGCACACAAGCCTGAAGTAGTCCTTTGACAGCTACTAATATATGTATGGGTGTGTTTAAGTTTGAGATCGATGTATGTAGCAGAATACATGTGTATGGGTATGTGTGAGGTATTGCACGTATATATGAAATCTTAAAAAAGTCATTTATGATATGAGTCTTATATAACAAATAAATCAATTACTGAGAACACTACTACTTAGCAGTGCTTGAGAAAGGATAAAATAATTTGATTTGGATGTTAATAAGTTGATGTATGAAGTTAATTGTAGTTAGTGGCTTGTGAAATATTATCTGAACACACGATGTGCCTGTTGTTTTCGTTAATTTTGGTATGAGGATATTTCAGTTTTGATATTTAAGTATTCTACAGGTAGTGAATTGCATGGAAATAGATAACAGTAATAGTTAAATTCACACTACACTTGCATGAATGATCTACTATTTCACAAGTGTTATTTAGGAACATTTCATTTAGCCAAAATCGAAATATTGTTTAGTGGTTTAAATTATTCCCATGAAGTAAAATTCACAAGCTATAGCACACCCACGTATGCAGGGGCAGGGCCTAGAATTCCCTATTTTTGTGATGTAAAGAAACAACAAACTACTACCACTAAATTCATGTGAACATTTAACATCTGCTCTCTGCCTGCTTTATAATTACCTGAGGTGTACACAAATCTAAGGGAGACTAGTAGTTTAGCTTTAATACCTGATCATTAAGACACTACTGTTGACTTTGAAATTATATGCAAGTTATTTATGGAAAATTATCCCAGAAGAATGGAGCTTACTAACATGTTATTTCAATAGTGCATAGGTGTATGTATAAGATTGAAATAGCTAATATACTATTGTTGTAGAGAGTTGTTTAAATTAGTAATATAATTTAGCAATTAATAATTACTCTGTATGTAGATATTTAAATACTTTACTATAACAAAACATACATTTTTATGTACATGGAGTGTTACAACAGAACAATGATTTGTTGATTTTCATTTCGTAGCGTTAGGGTGTCTTGTACGCTGACTGTGCTTTACATGATATGCGTTGGTTTTGATCTCACAAGTCAGAAGGGCTTGTAGTGTATAACATTGCAGATGTAATCGTGATACTCCTAATGTATTATTTAGTTGTGTTTGAATACTTTCAGCCACGCATATTAAAATGTTTCAAAAAGTACATAATATTTTCTATCATTACGTTGGTACAAATTACAGTGAAAATGCATAAAAGTAGTGTAAACTGTGCGTGACAGAGGTGAGAAGTAACAGCTTGATATGGCCTTGCAGTTGTTTTTCTTTAGCTATTTCTCTGTTTGAAAGAAGCCATGATGTTTGGACTAATAAATTACTATAATTGGAAAAATTAGGTTAGCACTCGAGTTGTTTAAAAAAAATTTGGCTACTATTTTAACCAGTATTCCTGATCTATTTGAATACGATTGGTGTTAGATTTCAATACTGACTCTTGCTACTTAAGGGAATAATTTACTCGTCTGCCGCATGAAACAGAAAATTCTGAATCGAACGACCTCGACATTCATTTCTCAAATGCAGTGATGTCTCGATTGCGTAAAGAAACTGTTTGATGGATCAGTCAGTTTGATTTCTAGCAGCACAGTTTCGATGTCCACATTTGAGTTAAATTTTGTCAAAATGACTACATGTGCTCCTGGCTGCAATAAACTGGGGTAACATTTTCAGGATTATGTTTTTTTTAAAGTTTACATTGGATAATCCAGAAAAAATTAAGTTATGGCTTGCATAGATTAGACTCGCACACTCACCAGCTAAAATGGCACGAATATGTTAAGATTATTTTGAAGAACATTGTTTGCTTGTTGAATCTAAATTTTAGATTATGTCACATTTTTATACAATGAAGATGATAGTTTTGTCTATTTTGGCTGTCACGTCTTTTTTTTCTCTCACAAACAACCGCGATGAGAAAGAAAAAAGTACAGATAACAGAAAACATCAACAAACTGTTTGTTTGAAGTTAAACACAAAGCTACACAATGGGGTCTCTATACTGTGCCCACAACGCGTATTGAAACCCGAGTTATAGCGTTATAAGTCTGCAGACATAACCGCTATGCCACTGGGGGACTCAGAAAACAGAGGTGAGTCGTGAGAAACTCATAGAAAAATAGTGAACAGTTGTAAATAAAATCAATCAATCAGTGTAAATAATTAAAAACAGTCTTCTGTTATTTTACATGCGCTCAATAAGTGTAATATCCATAAGCAGCTAAAGGTAGTAGTTTTGAATATTTGCTTCTTAGCTATGTGTAGAGAGATTTATTTTTCCCCCATGCTTGGTGGTTAATTTATCATAGTGTATATTTTGAGTGTATTTAATAAAAAAGATATATATTTTGCAAATGAAGGGTTCCTTTAAGGGCAAATTCTTGGCTTTTCCGGTAATATTGTTTTCAAGTAATTTATTATGGACCATATTACTAATGTGCAGATCAAATTTTGAGGTATGCAGTACTTCATATAGGATAAAGATGTAAAGGAAATGTGGGTAAAGGCTAAGCACCTGATAAACTGTAGGGAGTGTTTTACAGTGATACCAGTTTATCAGGTGGCTAACCTGATGTAGCTGAAGGTAGTGTTTTATAGCGATACCATTAAGATGACTAAAGTTTCAGCTATATCAGAATAGACGCCTGATAAACTGTACGAAGTGTTTCACAGCGATACCAGTAACATGACGAAAGATTCATCAACTCACAGTTATGAACCAGACAGACTACAGGAAGTTTTCTACGCAGATAACGATTAATGAGAAATAATTATTTTGATGTGATTTATAGCTTGATTCGTAAGTACTGTGGAGTTGATGGAAAGTATTACAAGATATTCAAGGATAGAGTTACAGATTGTGAGACAATTGAATCTCATAATACAATCAGACTTTCACGATTCGCATAGAGATTCGAAGAGAAGTGTATTCCAAATTGGGGGATGGATTACGTTAAATAAAGAATAACTACACTGGTACAACATATTAAGTTATGCGTGTATCAAGTCATGCATGTATCAACCTACCTTCATTCTTCAGAAATCTTGATCCAGATAGAGCAGTCTTACAGTTGTTATTTATAATTTTTCTTAAGATTTTTGTAAAATAGTCATTCTCAGAGGCGTTACTAGGTGCTAAGGAGATTCAGCGTTTCACCGTGATATTGCTCTTAGCTTTTCCATTCTGATTTTGTAAGACACCAATTGAGTATTTGGGGCATTATCAAATAGAATCAGGGCATCGGCCCCCTAAGTTCGCTCCTAGTGACGTCTCTGATCGTTCTTATTGTATCATATTGTATCCATGGTCTTTGTAAATACGTATATTTTAAATGGTGCTCCTTAAGAATATGTATATTTTTTACAGTTTAAAAGGATTTATGTTGCATTTTGTGATTTAATAAGGTTATATTCATGTAAACTTTACATATCTATTTTGCTTGGACATTATTAAAGGTTTGGTTGTGTTTTGCAATGTGTTTTCTGTTGTATTTTTATTTTAGGTCATGTAGGGTTTCACTTGAATATGTTGTTTTTATAATTTTATACCTGTTATAAGGTATTTATATATAAAATATTTATTACTATTATTTGGTATACGTTTTGTTGTCTTGCATTTTCATATAACATCTTTTGATTATGTTTTGAGTGGCCGTTGCATGTTATCTTTATTACATGTTATGGGTCTTTTGCATTGTGTTCAATTTCATGATAATATGTATTGTTATTGTAACGTTTTTTCCACTCCTCCTAAATGGGATAATTTATCCTCGTAAAGTGTTTTATTTCATTGTCTCGGATTGTTTCTCCAAGTGTTATTTGTATCGTTAGACAAATGTTTTAAACAATATGTATTTTAACTAATTAATGTTTCGATTAGTTTTAAGCTTTAAAAATAGGTGAGTTGGATCAGCATGAATTTAAATTGAAGAGGAGAAATTATCATATACTTTAGTCTTTGTTCCTAGGCAACGATTTTGAAATTTCTGAGTTGGTTTTAATCTAGAACGTCAGTGAAGAGATAGCTCTTAATTCTCTTTACTTTAGTTATTCACTGAACTGGCGGAGTCATCTGTTAGAAATAACTACTTTAGTATGTGTTACACAAGGGATGCTGGCGGCGATCCTCTCTTGTAGTAAACAGAACGATATTTTGAGGGCTTTGACACCCTCTTCCTTGTTGACTTGTGGAACTGTGTGTTTTATATATATGACTATTTTTTTGTGGATAGCTTTTGTTTAAGAGAAATTTCTTTGTTTTAGACCATTCCTTTGTTTTTTTGGGTCCGGCTCGAGAGATATTGCACCTAATAAGGATTGTTTAAAATAGTTTGTCTGCAATTTTTTAGATACTTTGAACATCTTTATATACTTTAAATAACTTTTATTTTAATAGAACTTTAGCTCTCAAACTTTAAGATCTTAAGATTCATCTTTTCTTCTATCTTTCAACAGTTAAAGACACACTATAAGCACTTTTATTGTTTTAACTTTAACTTTGGCTACCTTTGTTTATTCTGGTTGGGTCAGAAACAAAGAAAAACAAACACATACTTCATTGTATGGCATTCGTCGCATTTACTGTTTTTGCGGAACCTACTCAGTCATTCTGATGGAAATTAGTGTATCTGAGAATACTAAAATATGCTTACTTACTGACAAGACTGAGTTAAAAATCAGCTTTCTCTGTATATGAAATGACAAAATGTTCTAAATATCATAACTTCAAAGTCGTCGGAAGATGTCAGTTAATTTCACCACAATGTGCTGTTTACAGTTCGAAAAGTATGGTCGTCGAGTATTTCACATTTACTTATATAAAGGAACATAAAAACCTTGAATAGATACAACATTTCCAACTACATGAATTTTATAGCTGCAGTTTTCGCTTGTATAGTGCTTTAGGTGTGGCCAAATTAATAATCATAAGAAAGGTAAAAATCTCAGGTCAGCACAACACCACAAAATGCTTGTATTGTGCTGATTAATAGCTCGTATTTCTGAACGGCTGATAGGTGTATTAACGCTTTTATTGATAAGCAGAGAACAACGTTTTGACCTTCCTAGGTCATCTTCAGGTTAGCAAAGAGAGTTTTAATCACGTTAACTCGATGCACAACAACATTACGTTCACCTGTTAACAGGAAAAACAACTAACCAAATAACATTTTTTAACCTCAAGATCACTAGAACTGATACGCGATTCAAAACAGAAATCCACAGAAAAATCATCCATACCGGACTATACATTCCCTGGTATTCAGCATATAAAACAAAACAAAAACTCAACATATTAAGAAACCAAATAAACACAGCTACAAAACTATGTTTACCCGATAAAATTAATGAGGAAATCAACAAAATAAAACAACATTTCATCAACATCAACAAATTTCCTTAAAAACCGTGGAAAAAAATTATACGCACACACCTAAACCAACAACAAACAAACAATAATAAATCCAAAGAAACAATAAACTACAAAACCTTATACTGCTGCATACCATATGTTCCCTATTTCGGCAAAAAAGTAACCAACATTTGGAAAAAATTTATAACAAAACACAACATTCCAGTAAACACCAAATTTATTCAAAAACCAGGTACAGAACTAAAGTCCATACTGTGTAAAAACTACACTGAGAAACACAATATCAACATGATTTATAAAATATACAATGCAACAACTGCCATGACTTCTATATTGGAGAAAGAAGCAGAAAAATGGAAACTAGATAAAAAAAACACAAAAAACACTTTCACACGTGTTTGAAAACTGCAAATCAAATAAACACGACATAACCATAGAAAACACCCAGATACTAAGTAGGGAAACAAACGCAAAAATCAAAGAAGCCCTACTACTTATACAGCAACTAAAACCAATATAAAGTAACACCTTTATACCTATACCGATAAATAACCTAACACCTAACTGCAACGCCCCCTACAATCCTGTACCCGTTTATATTCTCGTCTCTGAGACGTGTTCGGCAACGGTCAGTTACAAACTCTATTTGCTAACCTGAAGATGACCTAGGAAGATTGAAACGTTGTTCTCTGCTTATCAATAAAAGTGTTAATACCCATACCAGCCGTTCTTTTTTATTTCAAGTGGGTTTCTCGTCATCAAGAATGATATATAGTCTGTCATCTTTGTTATGAAAACCAATCATAGCAATTGTTTTTCTCAGTTTGCTCTATTGTTGTATCTGATAACATCAAATTAATTGTTTTGGAATCTAAGCAAAATTATAATAATGTTGACTATGTGCATGTTTGCATTTAGAATACCGGATTTTAGCGTTGTAAGTCATTAAATTTACCGCTCTCTCACGGGGGAATATTAAAATAAAAATGATTTCACTAACAAACAAACATATGCATTTTTTATTTTCAAATTACTGCAGGCTACTAATGAGATGTGTTTGTTGAAGAAAGAGAAAAGCTGTAATCATGCTGTGTACCTTTATATTGTGTTACTAGAAACTATTAAAGCAGTTAGTATGTCACTCTGTCAGCAGTATGTCATTGTGTTTGTTTATTAGAAACGCGTGATGCTGCTTTATTAGAAGCAGGTAATATTTTATGTTTATCAGCAGCATGTAATTCTGTTTGTTTTTTTAGAAAATATAATGAATTTTCACTGGTAGCACGTCTTGGTGAGTGGAACACACAAGAGACGACAGAATATTTGAAACATGAAGAATATGATGTTGGAGAAATTACTGTTCATCCAAAATATACAGAGGAAAACTTGTGGAATGACATCGCAATCCTCCGGCTGCGCTTAGAAGTATCGTTTAATCCTCACGTGCAAACAGTATGTTTACCATCTGAAACACAAGTATTTGAAGGGCAGACGTGTTGGGTTACGGGATGGGGAAAAGATGAATTTAGTAAGTTATACTTAGTAAGGTATACATATAGTATGTGTAAGCTAGAGGATGGGTTGATGCGGAGATTAGTGGGTGTGTGTAGATGTACCTATAGTAAGAGTAGATATGTAGAAATAATTAAAACTCACAGCATGTGTGTTTCACAATATAGAAACGGTCTTGTACATTTATCAATAAAAAATGAAATTCCACCCCTAAAAATTCTAATAAGACACTTCTTATCTTGGTGTATTAAGTTATGCATAAATAAAAGCGAGAATAAAGTTTGGTGGTGTACAGTGATATCAAGGAAGACAAACACTTGAGATACAACTTCTTGGAATTCAGCACAGAATGTATCATATTATTCGAGTAACCTATTACTGGTAACAAACAGTGAAAAATGGCAGGTTTGACAGTCTTCTCATCTTTCTTTTATGTTTAGTTTGTGACGGTAACAAATAAAGGTTATATCTAATTGATTATATATCTCTAACGACGTGTATTTTCTACTGCATATATACTCTGAAACCCTGGTACATTTTATACTATCCCAAGTTGGAGCTTGAATGTTGGTATTTTATCTTTGCTGTTGCATTTGTTCTTCCTGGTCTAGTGCTTAATATATATATATACACACACATATATATATGAGACATGAAAATTATTCAGATAGTTGGTATTTTCATCAAAAAGGGTATCGCACGCGTAGGTGTGTCTAATTAAATAAATGGATTAATAATTAATACTTGTTTAATAATTTAAACGTTTTTACTAGCCCAACATTTTCACAAATATTTTATTTTCTATAAACGCTTTTATATATCTATGTATATTTGTAATGATATAAAACATGCATGTTTGCAAGTATTTTTAATTTTAATCTTTTTAATTTTAGGTTATTCAGTGCACATGTTTACCATAACAGGAGTCTAGTTTTTAATTTCTCTTTCTCTCTCTGTGTGTGTATATATTACTGTTTTATACTAATTTTCTTGCTGTAGAAGGACGTTTCAGGAACGTAATGAAACAAGTGTCTCTACCTGTAATTAAAAATTCCTACTGTCAAAAACAGTTGCGAAGAACAAGGCTTGGGGTGAATTTTGACCTCTACCCTGGTTTTATATGCGCGGGCGGTGGACAGGGAGAGGACTCTTGTAAGGTTAGTGATGTTTAATGGCTGTATATGTAAATATTGACTAGTGTACTGTCATATGGAGGAAAAATGAGACAAGAGAGGCACGTTCCTCAGTAACAACACTTTCACACTGAGATAAAACGTCTTTGCAACACACACGAAGTAGCTAGACCTTAAGTAGTTTAGTAAACATAACCACAGTATAAATACACAACGAAGTGCATGTCTCATCTCTGATCTTAAGTACTTTAAAACATGTATAACAAGTAATTCATATTGGCGTAAGTAATGGCTTCTCGCTTTGCTATAACACAGTTAAATTACTCATGATTTATTTTCAGTAAGGGTCAAGTATTAGTTAAAAAAAGAAAACTTTTGCCGTTTTCTCGTGAAAAATACATGACCTCTCTGAGAGTAATCATAATAAATATATTTTGGATATTATTTTATATTCTTAAGATTGGATTATTATTAAAACGCGACTGTTATTTTAGAACCCCGTATATTATTTTATTATTAGATTCCCGTCGAAACAATTAAGTGGTAATTTTCCTACAGGTAGCGATAAATAAGTATAAACTGTGCAGAGCGTATATGTAATATGATAATCTGGTGGGTCGTTTATAATCGTTTTTTGTCATACCTTGTGTTGTTTCAATACGGAAAACTGTAGTGCGTTTGGTTGTAAGCAAAGGAGACTGAGTGCAATGCATCGCTAAGTAGCCGTGCGGATATTTTACCGCTGGATGCCACTGTTTCTTGTCGTTTTTACTGAGCGCAAGAAAAGAGAGCTACCAAAGTGAGACAGCTGTTTTTTGTTTCAGAATTCTTAAAGAGGAGATATTCGGTTAATTCATATTAATTTGTTCGATAGGATACAATAAAATCATGCACGTATATGATACCATCATGAAAAAATCAAAAACTTATACACATATATAAACTGAAGAATAATAAATATATGCTTAAACACGCTCTTCTTTTTATACGTTTTGCCGTTCACGCTCCTATCTTCTAGTGATATTTTAAAATTAATTGACAGAAAAAGTCCCTTTTTTTTCGTGAAGCTCCCTCACAAAAATAAATAATTTTTTCTCAGATCGACTGTTTAACACATAAGAATACTGGTGTATCGATGTAGGTATTGATATGAAATCTCATGAATTACAAAAACAAATCATGTAGTGTAATATTCTCTGGATTTGAATTTCACGCAAAGCTACACGAGGGCTATCTGCGTTAGCCGTCCCTAATTTAGCAGTGTAAGACTAGAGGGAACGCAGCTAGTTATTACCACCCACCGCCAACTCTTGGGCTACTCTTTCACCAACGAATAGTGGGATTGATCGTAACATTATAACGCCACCACGGCTGAAAGGGCGAGCGTGTTTGGTGTAATGGGGATTCTAACCCGCGACTCTTGGATTACGAGTCGAATGTCTTAACCACCTTGCCATGCTGGGCCGTATAGTCTGCGAAAGAAGTATTTTGATGCATGATTTCTTTGCTTTTCGACGTTCACCGGTTAACTGTTTAGAAGATACAGAGCATAAGACAGACAGACATTTAGCTGTTATTTATATAGATGTTTAAAATGTTTCGCATAATACGTTATACATCTGTATTTTAAACTGTATTTCATGTAATAAAATTAAAATTAATAAATTGGGTAAATTTATAAATTATTTAAAGTAATAAGGCAGAAGAGAAAAATAAACAAATATTTCATATTACATAATAACTTTTGAAACTTTTAAGTATTTTAATCTATAATACACACATTAGGTATTTTTGTATCAGCTGCATTCGTATATTTCTAAAGGTCTTTCTTTCGGTGGACTTAAAATGAGTCTGTTCTTTAAAAACATATTGGTTATGCACCTAATTATAACAGAAAGTCTATAAAATATGAGTAATTATAAACAAAATATGAGTTGTTATGCCACTAGGCCCTGACATGGCTAGCTGCTTAGGGTCTTCGAAGCTAATCACTGAGCATACTCGCCATTTGATTTATTGAGGCATTGTATTGTTATGGTAAATTCCAATTTTTCGTTGGTAAAGAGTAGCTCATGAAATGACGCTTAGTTGTGTTGACTAGATGCCTTCCATTTGTTCTGTCACTTCTGAATTACGGATGGTAAGTGCACATAACCATGATAGTAGCTTAGTGTGAGGTTTACACAGACAAAAACATTCATTTACTGTTACAGATAGTCTTTATGAGATGTTAGACCAAAAAGTAACAATATTTACCGTTCGATTTTATTTTACTTATTAGGAAAACACAGTTCAGAACTGACGTATAGTTTACAGGTTGTGATTATTTCTACGAATGCTTGTTATAACAGTAGTTAACAATCACAACAATTACTTATGTTTTAATATTAGCTAGTAATGATGTGACGTGTTCTTTTAGATTATGGTGTAAAAATAATGAGAAATCCTGTTCGCGTAAATTAGTTGCTTTCTTTCTTAACGTTTATCACAGGTTTTTTTGTAGTTATAGGCTTAAGTTCATAAAAAAAAAACGTTTTAACAGAAATTTCGAGCGTAGAGTAAATATCTCATAAAATAAACTTACTGAACTTCCTTGTCAATAAACACAATAAATTTTAATATAAACTCTAAACTTTTTTGATTTATAATAGTTTAACAATGAACGGAAATCGAATGTTAACATATAAAAAATAAACTTATTATTGTATTTTTTTTTCATTTGTATGGTTACACATTTCTTGCAGATGTTGTGCATGTACTCCAAAGTTTATTTCCTGTTTTATATAGCTATTTTTTTTATATATATCAGTATTCAGTTTGGTTGAACTTGCGAAAAAGAATTGTTTCATTGAGCCATTAGAATCTAATACCTAAGAAGACCAAACATACAATGCAGTTCATAAAGAAAAGTGTTTAACGTATTAAGATCTCGTGATGGGAAGTAAAAGCAATCACAACAAAAACAACTAATGTTATTTTTGGTTTAATTACAATACCGTATTAATATCGTTAACTTTCAGGTAGTTGTTTTGAATTAAGCACGAAGCTACACAATGGGCTTATTATGCTCTGCCACCACGGATATTAAAATTCGGATTCTAGCGTTTAAAGTCCGCAGACATTTTTTTAAAATTTAGCGCAAAGCTACACGAGGGCTATCTGCGCTAGCCGTCCCTAATTTAGCATTGTAAGACTAGAGGGAAGGCAGCTAGTCATCACCACCCACCGCCAACTCTTGGGCTACTCTTTTACCAACGAACAGTGGGATTGACCGTTACATTATAACGCCCCCACGGTTGAAAGGGCGAGCATATTTGGCGCGACGGGGATGCCAACCCATGACCCGCAGATTATAGGTCGCACGCCCCCCGAGGTCAAAGCTGTTATTATATTTTAAATCGGTCAAGAGATGACGGAGCTATGAGCTAAAAGTTTGTACTTGATAAAACATTTGAAGCCATTCTATGAACTACTGTTCCGCTGCTAAAAATACAATTTTTAGCTGTGAAATATAAGTGAATGTGTTTTATATTTTTATGTTTTTTTTCCATTAGGGTGACGGAGGTGGACCTCTAGTATGCCCTCGTTCGAACAATACATACGTTCTTGCTGGGATTGTATCGTGGGGTATTGGCTGTAAAGAATCCGGAAATCCTGGAGTCTATGTGCGAGTTCAAAACTACATCGACTGGATCCACAAAAATTTAAAAATTTAATGAATAACAATTTTGAGCATTTTAGTAATACTAACTGTTCTCTTGATACATGGTTTGACTTAGAAATAAATAAAAGTTTTGCTTGTTTTCCTTAACTTCATTCAGATCGACCAAGAAAAACAAACCATAATGTTTATTCATTTTTTGTGAATGAAAAAAAAACATAAATTTCTGACAGAAACAAATGTGAGCTCATTAAACTTTCTTAATTAAGCCTTATGCTTCATTATACCAGGGATTAGTGAATGTTGAAAGGTTTCAGTTAAATGCCTTTTTAAAAATAAAATATGTTGTCTTTCGCAGTATATATATCTATTTTTTCTGAATAACGTTCTTTTTTAAAGATAAAAGTAAGACAACTTCAAAAAGTACTAGGTTGGGCAGCTCTTCAAATTATTTTTTATTATCTTCACTTTCATGTTATCGGGCAGATGACAGCACTGCTTATATAGGGATGGCTCGGATTATTCATCGAAATGGTATTTTAAATATCTCCTCATTAGTCATCAGGATTTTATAACACTATACAGTGTTTCCTTTCATAACAATATATACGTAATGACTGAGTCACAAGTTCTGTTAATGTTTGTAAATGTTACAGCAAAAAGTTTATTGTTCTTTCTTCTTCTGCTTCTATGTTATTACATGATAACTCAAAAACCTAAACGAGGCATAGTTTTAAACTGTGTATTTACTTTTATAAGTATTATTAATAACTAGTAGTAATTAAAAGAAATTACAATTCTATCGTAAACGATGTTATAATTACCCCTTGAAGTTAGCTTTTTACGGAAATATGATGTTCATTTAGAAAGCTCAAGCACATGTTTTTGTACGTTAAAATTCTACTACATCTGTGCTATTATATAGGAATAATACAAATGTCATCTCTACTCTCTTGTTTGCATTGTTTTTCAAGGATTGGTATAAGTTATCCCTACACTTACTTTTTTTTTAACGCTAAAATCAGGGGTTCGATTCCTCTCGGTGGGCTCAGCAGATAGCATGATGTGGCTTTGCTATAAGAAAAAAACACAAACATTTTTTGGCCCGGCATGGCCAAGCGCGTAAGACGTGCGACTCGTAATCTGAGGGTCGCGGGTTCGCGCCCGAGTCGCGCTAAACATGCTCGCCCTCCCAGCCGTGGGGGCGTTATAATGTTACGGTCAATCCCACTATTCGTTGGTAAAAGAGTAGCCCAAGAGTTGGCGGTGGGTGGTGATGACTAGCTGCCTTCCCTCTAGTCTTACACTGCTAAATTAGGGACGGCTAGCACAGATAGCCCTCGAGTAGCTTTGTGCGAAATTCCAAAACAAACAAAATTTTTTTATGAAAAATTTTTTCCTTTACTTCTAAAAACCAACGTTCGAAGTATCGAACAGACAATCTTCGTGTTTAGTACAGGACTTTTGAAGTCAATATTTCTTCAAAAGGTAGTTGTGTTCTTATGAAAAAAAATTGTTACTAGAGCTTTTTATTTTCGGTATAACCGATAAACACAGATAAAACATTCTCCCACCCGGGAAAAGGAAAAACAAACAAACCGCATTTTCCCAGTAAAAACTTCGCTTCACAAAAAAACCAACAAAAAACTAACGTTCAAGATTCGACACAAAAAATAATGTACTCACACGAAATATGCCACTTCCATTACCCTTTTTGCAACCAAAACTGTTTGATATTTAACCGTACTGTTTTAAGCATTTTGTCATTTGCGTGTTCAACAAAATCGCAGCGCGTATGATTTTACATTATATTAAGGCTGTGTATGTTAACACTTTTTTGAATGACTAACGTTAGCTATTTATTTTCTTTATTGAAACGTTTTTCTTTACCTGTTTTATTTAATGCAGTGTTTCATGCAGTGTGACATTGGAAGGTTGTATTTATTACCAAGTTCTAAGCACAGTGAGGTTACAATTGAAATATATATGGTATTTATATATTACCGGCTAGTGATTTTTGTTTCACACTATATTTGAGCTTGTTAGAGGAACACCAAATTCTTATAAGAAAGCTAACTTAATGAGATAATGATAACATGTTTGTTTGTTTGTTTGTTTTTGAATTTCACACAAAGCTACTCGAGGGCTATATGTTCTAGCCGTCCCTAATTTAGCAGTGTAAGACTAGAGGGAAGGCAGCTAGTCATCACCACCCACCGCCAACTCTTGGGCTACTCTTTTACCAACGAATAGTGGGATTGACCGTCACATTATAACGCCCCCACGGCTGAAAGGGCGAGCATGTTTGGCGCGACGGGGATGCGAACCCGCGACCCTCAGATTACGAGTCGCACGCCTTAACACGCTTGGCCATGCCGGACCTAATGATAACATCACTGACCTTAAAAATTATGATTAAAAAGTATCCTAGTTATTAATAATACTTATAAAATCGGACACTCCATTTGAAACTATGTCACCTCAGTGAGTTTGTTGACAATTGTTTTGGTTTTTTGAGTTGTCTAATAAAAAAGTAGAAGAAATAAGAAAAAGAAATTCAAACTTTTTCCTATGATGTTAACAGACATTCACAAAACTTGTAACTTAATTACATATCTATTTCTGTACAAGTGGGTTTTCCTTGTAACTTATTGTTACATAAACGTTGTTATATAAGGAGGAACTGTAAGTTCTGATGACATATTGAGGATATATTTACAATACCATTATATGAACGATTCGGCCATCGAGCCACCACTACACAGTTGGTGTTACTGTCTGCTTGATAAAACGCCATTTTAATTAAAACCTCATATGTTGTCTGTTGTACAGAATACCCCAAAAGAACTAAAAATGAACATAGAAACAACTACACAAAGAAAAAAAAACGTTTTTACCAAGACTTTGTAACCAGTAAGTTCACAACTCCCACGCTTAAACTGATATATACTTCCAGTTTTAAAGACGATAAGTACCATACGTATAAATGATAAAATACACACACACTTGAAAGCGGTAAGCTATTTTACACTATTTAATTTGAACAAGGTTAACAAGCGATAATTTTTTGAAGAAAGTTGTATTAATGAATAACATGAACGTTATATATAGTCACCTAAATAACAAAAACCACAACTGGAAATATATTCTTTGGAAAAATGTATTTTTGGTTCATTTAATAATTTATATAATTCCCATGTCGTGGCTCGGCGTGGTCAGGTGGGCTAAGGCGTTTGACTCGTAATCTGAGGGTCGCGTGTTTAAACCACCGTCGCACCAAACATGCTCGTTCTTTCAGTTAGGTGAGCATGTTTGATGCGAAGTGGATTCGAACCTGCGACCCTCGGATTACGAGTGAAACGCCTTAACCCACCTAGCCATGCCGGGCTTTTGTGGTTAGTGATACTGAACTGAACTAAACTAAAAATTGGTTTAGCTTTAGTAATATATTAACTCTTGTTTCGTGATCGACAAAAAATAAATTTAGAAATTCTAATTCAATTTTTATAGTACTTTAACATACGAACATACGTACTTATATTTCATTTATCAATGCACCATTAAAACAAACTACGTAAAAACTGAAAGACAACAAAATTATTTTATCAACAAAACAACCTGATGAGCATGTTTTTAGTTGTGAAAGAAAGAATTTCGGTTTATTTAACTTATGTCATATTAGAATTATAAAAGTAATAATGATATTTTATTTTTAGTTAACAATTTAGTTAATTATTTGTTTTGAATTTTGCGCAAAGCTACACGAGAGTTATTTGTGTTAGCTGTCCCAAATTTAGCAGTAAAATACTAGAAGGAAAGTAGCTAGTTATTATCACTCACAACAACTTCTTTGGTCACTCTTTTATAAACCAACAGTGGAATTGGCCGTTAAAGTATAACCTTACATGGAATTATTAGGCGAGTATAGTTGGTTGGATGAGGATTCGAACCCACGTCCCTTTGGATGGGAGTTGAGCATCCTAACCACCCGGTTATATGGGGGTCAGTTGCTTAGTTGTAAGTTTATAAATGTACAGTTACGACAGAAAGTGTTCGTACCCCTGAATCGTGAGTAGTTTTGTTTTCATAACTTAAAAAGTATCATGATTAGGATAATGAAAGTAAAGTATATTATAAATAGTACACTAACACACATCTATACCATTTTTTATGTAAATTAAACAACAAATAAACTGTTTATAAACAAATAACCAAACATAGGAGGGGCAGAAAGTGTTCGTGCGTCTACTTTAATGGTCAGTTGTGTAGCCTTTCAGGTGAATTACTTGGCGCAATCTCTCCTCATAGCCCTCCATGATCGTTTGATAGTACTCGACTGGTATTTTCTTCCATTTTTCTTTACAGAAGGCTTCCAACTCTTGCAAGTTTTTCAGATAACGCTGATGAACCTTGGTCTTCAACTCATGGCAAACATTTTCAATTGGGTTGAGATCGGGTGACTGCGATGACCACTCCAGAACGCTTATATGGTTCTTCTGCAACCAGAATTGCACATACTTCGATGTGTGCTTAGGGTCATTGTCGTCCTGGAAGATCCAACGACGCCCAAGCCGCAAGTTCCGAGCATTATTCTTGATATAAGTGCCTAATATATCAACGTACTCTCCTTTTTTTATGATTCCGTCGACGCGGTGAAAGCTGCCTACACCAGAAGAGCTGAAGGAACCCCATAGTATGATTGAGTTACCTCCATGTTTAACTGTAGGGATGGTGTTCTTTGGAAGATTTCGTTTCCTCTTCTTACAGAAAATATAACCAACATCATTGTGGCCGAAAAGCTCGATTTTAGTCTCGTCTGACCAAAGAATAATTTTCCAATAGGTAAAGGGTTTATCTACATGTTTTCTAGCATACCTCAATCGTGCTTCTTAATGAACAGGCTTTAAATATGGAGCTCTACGAGGACGGCATGCTTTGAATCCAGAAGAGCGTAACATGTTCGTAACTGTAGAGGTGCTTACTTCAACCCCAGTTTCTCTTACCAGTTTCTGTATGTCATTAAGTGTTAAACGAAGGTTTGTACTAACTTCTCTGAGAATCTTCCTTTTGATTCTCTCTGGAGTTTTGGTTGGGCGTCCGGAACGAGGGAGGTTAGCAGTTGATTCTGTATGCTTAAACTTGGCAATTATGCTTTGAACAGTAGCTTTCGACACATTAAGTTGTGTAGCAATACCGGAAAGAGACACACAAGACTTGTACTTTACAATAATTAGGTTTTTTAAATCACTGGACGGTTGTTTCCTGTTCGCCATGATGACCAAGCAGATAATGACGGAACGGCGCTAAATTGCCGGAAGTACATTTTTTGTTGGCTAAGTTCCAATAATTATGTTTTGTTTGTTTGTTTGTTTGGAATTTCGCACAAAGCTACTCGAGGGCTATCTGTGCTAGCCGTCCCTAATTTAGTAGTGTAAGACTAGAGGGAAGGCAGCTTGTCATCACCACCCACCGCCAAGCCTTGGGCTACTCTTTTATCAACGAATAGTGGGATTAACCGTCACATTATAACGCCTCCACAGCTGAAAGGGCGAGCATGTTTGGCGCGATGGGGATGCGAACCCGCGACCCTCAGATTACGAGTCGCACGCCTTAACACGCTTGGCCATGCCGGGCCCTATGTGGGATATATAGGGTAGATCGAGTAGGCTGTACATTATTAGTGCAATAAAGTATTGTTACGAAGAATAAAAAAAAAACTGATAAAAAACATACATGAAATTAACCCAGGACACAAAGTACATTACGAATGTAGCAGTTACAAAGTGCTCGGTAATATATACTTCTATATAGGTATATTAAAGTATTTTTTTACATTTTATTTCACGTGTTTTGTATACACTTAACGATATCACTAGTAAACTGGATATGGGTGAGGAAATCGTAAACTTTCTTAATCTTTACCTACAGATATGATTATATTTCCACAATTCTATTCTATGTCATATCCCACTGGAATTGGCTAAAATCGTTTCAAGGGCTAATCAGATATTAAGAACCATCAATTAAATAATATGTTTAATGGGAACGACTGTATATAATCAGAGGACCATGGGATGGCGACCCATGACGTAAGAATAAGGCATTTTATAAGTCTTGTATTTAGGCGTGTTATTGGTGGGCAAATGTTTTTCTTCCCTTGTCTTTGTTTTAGGTTGTCGTGTTTTGTTTTTTTGGTTTTTACTCTGCACGCGCCCGAGTCGCGCCAAACATGCTCGCCCTCCCAGCCGTGGGGGCGTTATAATGTTACTGTCAATCCCACTATTCGTTGGTAAAAGAGTAGCTCAAGAGTTGGCGGTGGGTGGTGATGACTAGCTGCCTTCCCTCTAGTCTTACACTGCTAAATTAGGGACGGCTAGCACAGATAGCCTTTGAGTAGCTATGTGCGAAATTCCAAACAAATAAAACAAAATTTACTCTGCACAAGTAGCCAGTTGAAGATAGAACTGGGCGATCACCAGCAAATAATAACGTGCAGTTGAACTACAAGGAAAAGAAATTTGTCGATTTGTACTGTTGCATTTGTTTTATTTTTGGTAAAATATTTCTGACAGATATCAAGGTGCTTGGGCGGTTAACGAATATAACCGATCTTAGTCGAATTAAAAATAAATAACCGAAAGAAGAATACAATGAAAAACCGTATTAAATAAGTGCACGTACAAAAATCACACTAAACTAACTAATTGAATTGAGTAAAAACAAAAACCTGAAAAATTATGAGAATAGACGAGTGGTTAGTACTTTTAACAGTGCTCTGTGGAGAAAGACTAAAATAAAATAATAAAGGTTACAGAAATTTTAACAAACTTTTAAATAAACTAGTCCGAGATAAAGTGTAAAAAGAGTAGCCCAAGAGTTGGCGGTGGGTGGTAATCACTAGCTAGCTGTCTTCCCTCTAGTTTTTCATTGCTAAATTAGGGTCGGCTAGCTTATATAGCCCTCGCGTAGCTTAGTGCAGATAATCTTCGTGTAGCTTTCAAAACAAACCAATCTACAAGTTGGGGTGTGACCAAGTTTTTAATTTGTAGAATCTTAAAATACGTGTTTAGGAAGACCACCTACCTGATAAAATTAAGAAAGAACTAAATAGTTACATAAATTAATATATTGTCTGCAGTTTATTGAAGGCCCATCAAATTCTACAAATAATTAAAAAATTAAAAGTTAAAATTAATAGCAAATTCGCGAGTGGGAATATTATTGAAGAATTTGTTTTAAAATTATGAAAATTCAGTGATCTTACAAGTGATTTTGACCTATATATAAATTTCCTGTGTAATTTTTATGGTGCCATGTTTCCAATGCAAGCGAGGCATTTGCATGTCAGCAATTTCGTCAATTTTTATTATATTTTTATAGCCGTTTTGTTTGAAGAGCTTCAGTGAGAGAAAATTTCTGATGTACTTGCATGAGCCAAATTTGTTGGAATAAATATTTCACTATGTCTATCTGGTTCGTCATGAAATGATATAAAAAGATTAAAAGAGCACTTTGTTTTTTAACAGATAAACCATAAATTCGCCCTTGATGAATTATCACTCCAATTTGATAATTCTGGATAAACCAATGAATAAGAATCTTATATTATATGTTATAAATATAAACTAGAATATATGGCATTTATAACTTCCACTATTAATTAAAAGTTACTTTGTGACGTTAAGAAGTAACAAGTCGTTATATGAGTAGAAGTAAACTGAAAAACCAACAACAACAAAACGTCGTGTGATTTTAGAAAATGTTGAAGATTTTGTTGTTCTCCAATAGCCAAAATTCTAAATATCCAGTGAAATTGTTTCAAAATAGTTTCGAAAGCTTGTACAGGAAGGAGTCGGGCACGAATAGTGATTAGTTTATTTGGACTGTAATCCGATGGTTCATAGTTGACGTTTCGCTGCCGTAACAACGCGTTTTGCACTTTCGAGACGTGGATGAGCTTCTCGGAGATAAAAGAGTAGACCAAGAGTTGATGACCTATATTATGACAGTTTGAAATTGTTGAGATATGCGTGAAAACTAAAACAAAGTAAAAACTGCTCAAAATAACACTTTTTTTTTTAGATCAGAAAAGGTGTCTTATTTTAGTTCAAGAAAAACTTAAGAGATGGCGCTAAATACTATTAGTATTGTAACGGTTCGAAAATTTATTATTAATATGACGGTAAGTCAGGTTAACTCTATTTCTTTCCAAACAATAACATTTTTAATCACTGGACAACAATATATGTTAAAATTACAAATTAATAATCAAGCTTACTCGGGGCGGTTCATAAAATCTAGTTGATCTGGAAACACTGGTTTTTGGGATTTTCTGTTTTATATCTATTCTATAAAGGACAGGTATTGGTGGCTTATTGATTTAAAAACATGATATTTCAATTTTTATGTAATATCTCACTAATTTACTAATACAATATATTTATTGATAAAACATCTTACCCACTAATCTAGACATTATTTGGTTTTCAACTTATATTTACCGATAATTTTTACTTTTCTGTGAACACTATCTGCAAAGTAAAATATGCGAGATAGATTGTTGGTGTTAAAAGTAATATTATATTTTCCTTTATATCATTTGTAGTATAATTTGAATATCTTCGTTTGAATAGTTTCACCTTTTTATTGACATGAGCTCATGCGCCGTAATGTTAATAAAAGTTTGGAATTTTTTACCACTACGAAGAAAGTCATTTTCTTTTAAACCTCATAAAGTTTACCAGTTTCTAGCTTTTGTTAATGATAAAAGATCGAAACTCGTGTTATTTGTTTAATAACAAACAACAACAACTTTCAGGTTTATTTTTATAGAAACAATAAACCTGAAAGTTGCTGTTGTTTGCTATTAAGCACAATTACACAAAGGGCTACTTGTGCTCTGCCCACCATGGGTATCGAAACCCGGTTTCTAACAATATAAGTATGCAGACATTTCTCTGTGTTACTGGGAGAGGAACCTGAAAAATAGTCTATCTATAAACGTGGAAATGAAATATTTAATAGTTTATGCATGGGTTTTATCATAACGATTTAGCCAATGAAAACACTGGTCTATTTCTTCATGGATAAGAAATATACATTTTATGTATTCCCTTATTGTTGTACATCTATATTTCTCCCATCTTATGTCCAGCCTATTAAATAAAAAAAGAAAGAAATGGAACTGGAAGTAAAAACAGTAATCACCTTAATTGTTTTAATCTGACAGATATTTTCTTTTCGACTAATTTTTCAGTATCGATTTGTAGCCTCAATTTTATTTTAAGATCAGTATATTTCACTTGTTCAATAATACTTGATTTTATTTCAGGTAAATACTAGAGCAGCTAGCTCTTGGTGCAATCATTATGTTAAAATGAAAACTGTTCTTAAGTATATTATTATTTTAATTCAACCAAAACGTAACAGAAAAAATAAATAAATTTGTTTCGTGGTAGTGCTTTTGCATTATGTTGCATAACAATAAAACCAAAAAGTGGTTGTGTGGTTCTGCATTATGTTGCATAACAATAACACCATAAAATGGTTGTGTGGTTCTGCATTTTGCTGTATAGCAATAATAGCATAGAGTGCTGGTGTGGTTCTGTATTTTGTTGCGTAGCAATAATAGCGATAAAGTCGTGTTATTTTAATTATCCTTTTTTTAATGTTACCCGATAGGATAGTATACAGATTTACTACGCTAAACTCCAGGTTCGATTTTAAGCAGCAGAACAGTAGGTAGCATAGTGTGGTATTGCCGTAAAGAACAAACAGTCTTATCTTACTTTCTCTTTTATTAAATTTGATATAGATTCATCAGAGGAATTATCATTACTTACATGGTTTTTTTCACAGTTGAGACTTTATTTTTAACGTTGGAATTTGGACAGTGTAAATATATATATAAAGTCTATTTTTGATTATATTCTGATTGTGTAATTTAGAGAAGTTGAACTTCAGCATCATTGCTATCCAACGTGTCGTCATACAATTTATTCTTCTAAAGTTCTTTAACCACTTCATTGACTCATGACGGACTCTGGTAGCAAATCCTCTACTTTACAAATCATTTCGAAAGTTTTTGACGGTTACTACAATTCCAAACAATTTTTCGCTGCTGTGGAACGTTCCTTCGAACGTTATAGAGTTTAATTTGCAGATATTGTGACACGCTAAACACCATGTCGTATTTACAATAGAACTGTTCTGATTTCATATTCCTGATAAATAGAACACTTTGATTTGGGTAAGCTAATACTGGTGTATCATCAAAGGCACGTTTCTGCAAATGGTATGATTTTGTACTACTCCAAATCCATTTAAAGTGTAATTTGACCTTAGATTATTCCAAAAACAATACTGTTACAGTAAAGAGTTTGTCGTAAACAGTATACAGTATGTAACGAAGCTACAATACCTTAAACCTCTTTCTTGTTCATAGGTTATAGCCAGTCTAACTCTTGTTTCAACTTGATAGAATTTAAGGCATTCTATCTATACTCACCTTTTCTTTGACAAACT